>NC_068345.1:33061463-33361463 GCF_014633365.1 Diospyros lotus
TAAACCAAACTAAAATAAACCAGTAAAGGAATTCAGTACTGCCACAGCAGCTGAAGCCAAATGTAAAAGCACGAACACCAAGGGCACCGATCCGAAGTTAGAAATCACACCAAAAATAGATTTCGTAGTGGCTGTAACATTACACTAAGAAAACCAATCCTTCCACGTACAACAAACACAAACATCAACAGCAATAGTAAAGAAGGGGACATTAACATCCTAGTCCTAAAACCAAAAGAACAAGTAAAGTGCAGTTCTAGAGGCTAGTAACATCGATTTCCTCCCGAAAATAGGTATAAAAAAAAAAAAACAAGCATAATAACAGGATCAGATTATTCAAAATTAACGCGGCAGATTCAACTTAAGCTCTTCAAGCAGTATCATAATTCAGACAACTGGAGAATCGGACTGACGAACGGAAGTCTCTGCCGAGAGGAAACTTTCAGTAAAGAAAGAACTTCGAACAAAAGCGCCATTACAGCGCCGCACATAGAGATGAAATGCAGAGCAACGAAGCCTTGCCTGGAGCACACACAGCGAAACTCGAAACCCTGGGAGGGCCTCCATTGTTGCGCTGGACCAGAGCTTCATCGCCCAGAAGGAAAGATAGCCGTTGCCGACTCGCGTTGCAGAGAGAGTGAGAGAGTATAGAAGGCAGGGTGAGGTACCCTCTCGCACACACTCCTCCAATAAAATCGCGCATTTTCAGGGGACTTGTTAAATCATCAATCGGACGAAACCGCTAAGGTACAGAATTACGTACTTGCCCTTACTTTCGGTTACCTTTTTCGGGACTGACACGCGACGTGGACCGCTAAGCTCAATCTTGGACGTGCCTTCTCTCGCGTGTCACTGTAATTTTGACTTACTTGTGTAAATATCAAATTATACCGTTATTAGTCATCAAGTTCTTAAATAAAAAAATGTGACTACCAGCTGTGAGATAATAAACATGAAAAATACATTGATAAATTTATTACTAATCTAAATATTTATTTATTATCAACTAATATAAATATTTAAATATCAAAAATAAAATACACTAAATATATCTGAATGAAATGTTATTATTAATATAGTTAGTTGGTGAGCAACTAAGTAAAAAGTTAGGACGTAGTTGGCAAGTATTTATGATATATGCTTGGAGCGTGTAACGTGTCTAGTGGGGGAATGTGTCAAATAAATGCAGTGTTTTAATTAATGGGTGACCCAGATGATTTGACGAGCATGCTTTGGTTAAGTTGCACAAGAATCTTCCCCAATTGGTCCGTACCACTGTGAAAATGATTTTTTGAAATATAATGGGTTGCAGCTGCTGGTGTTGCTGTTGTTGGTGAGATAATTCTTCTTCTGGAGGAAATAATAATAATAATGATGGCCAAATGAGAATTACAGTGGGGACTGTTCAGATCACAGAAAAGAAAAGAGCGCATTATAAATGATTGTTTAAAGATGGAAACCTGCTAAGATCCAGTTTGGGCCTACGCCGACCCCACCAAAGACCAAAGTTGATTAGTGGGGATAGCTAAACACAAAACGACAAGCTCCTCTTACGGTTGCAACAACCCACCCAAACCCGCTTTGCCTGCTCTCCTGCTCCCAATTCACCAAGTTTTACCGTAGCATATATTCGATCATCCACGTGATATCTTCGTTTATACAATCGTCATCTTGTTGGAATTTACCTTAATCCAAAAGTAAAAGTGTTTTGAGGGACATCTCATGATGTAATTGCAAACTAGTTATTATATTTTGATTTTATGACTAAATTTATCATTATATTTTTTATATACCATAGTAGAAAAAGACAAAATAAATTAATTTATCAACCTAAATTAGACTGAATAAGAAGAAGACGAGCGAAATCTTCATGGCCCAAATAGTCTCCAAAGAATTGTGGTTATACACCTTAGTAGATAAAGACAAAATAAATCAGTTTATCAACCTAAATTGGACGGAACGAGAAGAAGACGAGTAAAATCTTCATGGCCTAAATAGTCCCCAAAGAATTGTGGTTATGCATTATAGTAGAAAACGACAAAATAAATCAATTTATCAACCTAAATTGGACAGAATGAGAAGAAGACGAGCGAAATCTTCACAACCCAAATGGTCCCCAAATAATTGTGGCCATAGCTCACGATTGTAAAGGATTAGCATGGCCAAGGGCTCGTTGTCCCTTCGTTTATTAAAGTGTGCAAGAAGATCTCGTGCATTGTCAAAGTACTTTCTCGAATATCGGGGGGCTCCCACTCAATGCGTAAATCAGATAATTTCGAAAGTTGAAAATCTTCAATTAAAATGATAGACAATCATCTATAAGAAATTTCATCCTCAAAAAGGGTCAGAAAAACATCATCTGTAAAGATAAACGTTATACATAGCAATCATAATCTTAGTCACACCAAGAATAATTAAGATATGTATTATCTACAATAATCTTAATTCTGAACTACTTTGGATTACTCTATATCCCTTTATAAATAGTCAGTCACTCATTTCAAAAGATGTATGTCTCTAATAGTGGTGTAAATATTGTTCTAGGGCTTTTATTATTCTCAGTGTCTGACTTAAGTATCAGAGTGTTTGCGCAGAAATCTTTCCGCGACCTTTAACTATTTTCTTTCTTGCAAGGTCAAACAATTTAACGACGACATTTCATATTCAAATAAATTCATTATTGTATCTTGACAACAATAATTTTAAAAATTATAGTCAAATTTATTATTGTATTTTAAAAAATTATAAACTACAATTGTGTGGATTTTTGAAATTTAAATTTATAACTATTTATGATTATTTTAACTAGGGATAGAATTGATGTTATAGAATTAAAATATCGTTGGGTTGCGTTAAAAATAATCTATCATAATAGCTTACGTAACCCTGGATCTAAAATTATAGTAATTTATTTTGTATTTTTTAAAATACAATAATCAAATTAATTGAAATTATAATAATTTATTATATCTTATCGGTAACATTCAAATAATTTGATTAGTTAATAGTCAATGTATTATTTTAAAAAAATTAACCAATCAATTAGATGCGTTTGATAAGGGTAGAAAATGAGGGTGAAATTTATTTTTCATCCAAATTTCAAGAAATTCTATATATAATTTTTTTTTTCAAATAATTCAAATTCCATTTTAGTTCAAAAAATGAAGATTTTTCTTGAAATCAAGAAATTGAAATTCTTAGACAGTCGGGTGAGAATTGAAATTCTATCCCACTTTTCACCCCTTAATCAAACACACTATAGATTGTTTTGACGATGAAAATGAAGTATAATATAACTTTATTTAAATTTTTGAATTATTTTTTTTTAATTTTATCAGTTAAGGTATTTTGTTTCTTATTTATTTTCAATTTTGAAATACTAGTTACTGATATGATATTTTATTATTAATGTAACAAATTATGTTAAATGACTTGATTAATGAGGTCAATAAATTATCCTTCAAAGGGTTAAGAGTTTACATAAATACTGAAAAAGGGGGTAAGAAATTGATATATCTACTAAAATCTTACTAATTTTACCAAAATTACGTGCGTTAGAAAAAGACAATAAAAAAATATTTTTTTATTTACAATTCACAATTTGAGGCAACTCACGCCCACGCGGCCACGCCCAATTAGTTTTACGTGGGTAGATGAAGCTGAGAATTTGGGAGTGAAGAGTAGGAGAATGAACAGGGGAAGGCTGGGGGGCGAAGGGAACCGTTGAGAGTGAATGCCAAGTGTGAAGGGGAGGGGGAAATGCTTATTAAGAATAATAATAATAAATGAAGAAGGTTAAGAAAGAAGAAAGAAGAAAGAGAAGTGGGAGTAATGATGGGTGGGTGTGATGGTGGGACAAGCTCCAGTGGTTGGGGGCATATATAGAGATAGAGGAACATAAACATATTACATAAAGATAGATCATGGATGGCTGGATGGATCATGGATGGATATTATATGGATAGACATTACGCCTCCCAAGATTCTTTCTAGAAAGCGCGCAACACACCCGCGGGGCGCCCTGGCTCTCAGCCTCGCCTAATCATCATTATTATTGCATTGCAGAAAAGAGGAGAGACGCCCATTCACGCTCATCATTGCCGCTCATCCCCTGCCATGCCATCAATCATCGCCCCTTTCCGCCACGCCATTTCCCCTCCCGGCCAAATATACGTTTTCCTACGTAATTCTGTTAATACGGCCTTGCGAGAGCGCCCCAATAATAATGATCCAAGAAACGAACAAATCAACAAAGAGATGAAATTGTTGTTACGTGTGAGGCACAGCTAGCCTTCAAATGGGGAGCGCCGTTCACACCAACCGGCACTTGCCTTGTTCCGGGCTTTTGGGCCCGGAAAAGCCGAGGGGTCATCTTGAAAGTGCGAGATTATTTGGACGTATTTCATTGCATCATTGGTTTCCTGGTTTATCTAGTTTTCGACTTTCGGTTGTTAATAATTTCCATTGCTGTTGTTGGCTCACCATAAATGGATCATTTCCCGGCATAATGCAATACCCAATTTCAACAATGCTTTATACAGACTTTCACACGAAACAATATGATTCATCAATATGAAAATGGCTCATTGCATAACGTTTTGCATCGAAACTCTGCAATCCGACTTCAATTATGCCTAACATTCGGTCCATTATTATTTACTAATTACCACGCTCTTCAGTTAATCATTCAAACTTGACCAACGGGGCTCTGCATAAGCGGACAGTGTAAATTGCTTAGGATCCAATGACAACCTTCCATCATAAAAAGGAATTTTATTGTAAAAATCTTAAATAAACTGGGGAAGTTGGGAGAGTGTGAATTAAAAGCGGTTCCAACTACGAGAGAGGGGACGTATCAGCGGTGTAGGAGCGATAATTAATTGAGTTATGTTAATGAGAAGGGTTGACCAGAAAGTGGAATGATGGCATGACAATATTACAAATACAAATGGATGCCGTGGATGGCACTCCGCTGAAGCCGGGTAGGCCCGGCCCATTCATCATCAGGTTCAATCATAATTAGCAAAGCAATTGGACATGTTCTTGGGAACCATTAATGTTCTTCACCTGAACTCTTCCACTTTTCTCTTGCGGTCCTCTGCCACGCCTCACTTAACTTAAAACGGGTAGGAGCTGCTCAGGGTCCAGCGATCAAGCTTGGGATCGTGTGCTCTAAACCCATAATAAAAGTCGGAACCGTGAATCCGTTTAAACTCATAAATCCATCATCATAGCACCATGATTAATCTGGACCCTTGCTCTCACGCCAGTGCGTTTGATCAACTCCCAAACAGTTAAAAAGAAAACCATTTGAATACTCGCAAAATAGGCATCATGTAAAGCCCCCTACCTACCTACCAGAACAGAGGGGTCGGCTACGAGACAGCGTGCCGCATGTGGAATCATACTCATTAATTTCTCACCAAACAGAGAGTAAGTTCTAAATTAGAAAAAAAAAAAAAAAGAGCACGGTTGTGTCAGATGCCTGATAATTAATTTCAAATTATTTAAAAATCAAACGAACATGAACTTTAGACGCATCAAAAAATATGAACTTAATCATAAACCATCTTTGGGTGTATTCTTTCTTTCTGCTAGTTAGATGCCGCATTATAAGCAACGTAGATGGCCAAATGGTTGCCGAATTAGTGGCTAAAAAGCGAGGGATCATGCAAGTTATTTGCATGCGAGCGTAATCATTGAGACAGTCCGCATGGGGATTTGGGGCCATGCTCTTTGCAAGCCAAGCGACGCCTTTGGCTTAATCCATTCTTAATTAATCCATCGTTATAGTACTAAAAATGGGACTGAGTTGGGTGGAACTAATCAATCTAGGCCGTACGGGGAAATTCATTTCGAAAGCATAAAAGAGGAACGAATGCTTTTTTGCTACACGCATGTTCGCATGTTACAACTTTACAGCAAATTGGCTCGAGCAGAATATATTTGAAGGCAGGAACAGCCCGAGGAAATTGTGGGCTTTTTTTGAGAAATGGCCCATTATCAGTTCCAAACCTGGGCTACGTTTGAGATTCAGCGGCGCCTTTGACCCATGTTGCCAATTTAGGTGGCGCCTTCACAGCTTCCAATTGAACCTTTCTAGGTCCAAAGGTGAAATCGCTCCTCTTGGGCGCCCTCACACTCGACCCGACAGAACGTGGGGGGTTAATTATGGTAACTCAGTCGGACGCAGTGGCTAGACCCAGGCTCATCGCGCACAAAGAGCCCCCCTCACTTTGGAGAGAGGTACCCCATACTGTCGTTTGCAAGACTCGATCCTCGATTTTGGTTCAAGATTCACCACGAAAGACACTTTGTACCCCTTTCTTGACCAACTGGGCTGCCCATGCGGGCACCCATTGATCCTTTCTAGTTCTAATGGTCTGTGTTGCAATTGGCAATTGGGATGCCGGATGCTGCATTTATACTTGGGTAGTTATTGTTAAAATGGCCAAGAGAAAGGTTGTCAAGATAACAAGAAGCATTTTTTTAGATAGAAGAGAGATAAATTTATTTAGATAATTTCAGATAAAAAAAAAAGTCACATTATTTTTTTTAAAAAAATTATCATATAAATTTAACAAATATAATAAAAAATATTTTTATTTAAAATATTTTTCATATCCTATTTTTTTTCGCCTCAACCCAAAGTGTACAAATAAGTAAATCGCAGGTCAAAATTTAAAAATCTAACCTCTTGAAATAGACACAAATTATCACAACTTGTACGGAGACAAATTTAAACTCACAAATTATAATAACCCAAGCTTTTAAACATGTGTGATGAATCATCTGCACTATCCGATAAATTGATGCAGTTGTTTCATGATTGAGTAATAAAGTTCACTTGATTAGTTGGTTTTAAGAAGAATTAGTACATAATACATATGCATGATCATGTTTTTACACAAATAATGTGCATGTATAAAATTATTTATATCTCAATTATAATAATGTAGGCTATAATTCTGTAACTAAGATTTGATTATTGCCACATATGAATTTCAATCAGCACATTCTTTAATCTTTGGATAATGCTAGATGAACAACTTTCTTGACAATTTTGTTGACGACTCATACCAAAATTACACATCTATCCCAAGTTACAATTACAACTCCCTTTAAGTTACTTGTAGAGATGGACAACTTCAACTTTCTTAAGCCCACCCATTTTCACTCTCTCTTCCTCTTTCACTATCTCTCCCACGCTCACCCACCACTAAACACTCCTTTGAATTTCATGAATGGTAACTTTTAAGTATATTACACAATATAAAATTAATTATATTACATAAATTTTATAATATAAAATTAATTACATAAATTTCAATTTTTTAAGAACTAAATTTACACAAATAACAAATTTTAATCAGAATTACAATAACTTAAATAATTACAAACAAAGTTATATTTAGACATTCTCATCTTCCTCAATATTGTCTTTAACTCTTTTTTGACTACATGTGTTAGCAGGTAAATTTCGTTTTTCGACCACATCATATAAGTCTAATACTCCATAAGCTCGAACCCCAAACTCTTCACACATCCAAAAAAAAAAAAAAAAATTATATTCTTTTACAACTCAAAGCAAATCATGTTTTTTTATTTTCTATTTTCACAATCAAATCATCATTATCATCACATAAAAAAAAATAACAAAACAAATATATATATATAAATGTATGTGCGACTTATCGGGAGGCAACAACGGTGTGGTGCGAGTGATGGTGGGGAGGGGGCGACTGTGGTGCGGTGTGGGAGGGCGAAGACGATTTGTGGCCAGTGATGGGGGTGAGGTGATTTGATGCTCGTTGCGGAGGAGAACAACAATGGACAGTGCTCGCGACAATGGGGGCAAAGATAGTGCTCGCGACGGTGGCGGGGCAAAAGGAGGCGACGATGGATAGGTGCTTGCGATAATGATGAATTTGAGAGAGAGAGTGTGTAGAGAAGATAATGAGTGAAATAATTTTTTTTTTTAGTTTAATTTAATATAATATTTTTTATATTAAAATATCACGATATATTAAGATTGCGGAAGACACTTGTTCGTCTATCATTGTCATTAATATTTTTACAATCTTAATTTATGGAATTTGATTGGAAAAACATGGATCTCAATCAACACACTCTCTGTATCGTGCTGTCATCTTGACTTGTTGACTTGTGGAATTTGCTGAACAAAGTCCTTGGACGCAATTTTCTTCCTAGATTTTCTTTCCTTTACAAGTCTCTCCTACTCCTACGTGAACATTTCCCTTAAACTTGGGAAGGATTTTTATTTGCAAGACTTCCTTTCTTTGTTTTATTTATTTTTTTATGAGCACATATAAATCTATTTAATTGGTTAATAAATAGTGTATCCACATCTTTTGATTCTTCAATAGCCCACCTAAAAGGTGCTCAAATTTTAAACTAATTAAAGGAGTCTAAAATCTTCTCCACCACATGCACATCTTCTCCAGACCTCTTCATTTCAATTAGGATTACCAAAAATTTTAAGAACTAATTTGAAATCAATTCATTCTATTTCATGAGAAATTTCTTATAGTTATCTGTTTATATTTAAAGGTAAACTTCCATCACCTTTTCAAGTTTCTCAATGGCATTTTGAAGTATAACCCAAACACTTTTTGTTACCGAGAAAAATAACACATTTTGATTAAACTTAGTAATGCTTTGTCTTATAACTATCACTTTATCATTCTAGTGTTGTAAAAAAAAAAGATAAGGGTAGACAGTAAATAATCAAAAATTAAGCTTAAGGATGACAAACATCACCAGGATAATTTTTACCCTTTGAATAGTGTAAAAGGTAAAGGTGACTATTGTCTCAAGATATAATAAGATCTTCTAAAAGCTAGTTAGTTTTAAGAACAAAAAGAACAACAGGTAATGAACAAAAAAACTCGGAAAACAATAACAATAGGAATTGTTGGTATAACTTAATATTTTATATTTCACAGAAAGATGTTGTATTTATAGACGGACAAATGATGGTAACCACGTACAGGAGAAAGATAAATGAGAAGATTAATTTAAATAAATAAAAAAAAATTGATAAGATAAAATTTTCAAAACTGAAAACTAATTCAAAAATACTAATCCTTTTATGCAGGAGCCTAAGTCCGTTCATAATTTATTCAAGTCTATAAAGACATAACAAATATAAAATCAGGTAGAAAGATTTGTAATTAATCTAACAATGTGAGATTGAAAAATCATTTAAAATATCCCAAAGCTTACAACATCTAGGACCTAAAGGTGTGAACACGAATCTTGGGGACGTTAATTAAGCGAAATCCAATAATGCAATTAATCATAATTATACATAGTTTTATTGAGCTGGGGATATCACAAAAGAAACTGAGCTGGGGGATATCACAAAAGAAAAGCTGCATGAATACAGGAGTACGTAGAAGCTAGTGGTAATCACTAAGACCTACGCAAGGGCGAACGAGATTGACATCTGGCGGCGGGGGCGGAGGCACCGTACTTATGGTGAAGAGGCGAGCGGGCATGACCGTAATGAAGAGCGTCTTTGGGAAGTTGGCGGTGGCGTTGGGCGGCTCTTGACTCTTTGGGCTTCATCTTGACCGCTCTGATTTGTTCCAAAGTCCCCAAAACATCTTCCATGGAGGGCCTATTCTTCGGATCGGATTCAAGGCACTTAATTATAAGCTCAGCAGCTTGGAAAGCCGCTTTTGATGGATACTGATTCTCCAATGCTGGATCCATTATTTTCTTGAGCTTTCTCTTGTCTGGTAAAAATGGCCTAGCCCATTCAACAAGATTGTGCTCCCCATTCGGCCTGTTCATATCCAACACCTTCTCCCCGGTAAGTATCTCGAGCAACACTACTCCGAACCCGTACACATCACTCCTCACATACAAATGACCTGCTCAATCATCCAAATTTAAATTTAAAGGTAGTGATTGCGTATTTTTTTATTTAAAAAAACCAAAGAAGAAAGAAATATATATATATATAGGATATGATGACTGAATGAATGAACATTAATTAATTAACTACCTGTGGCAATGTACTCAGGGGCGGCATAACCATATGTGCCAACGATGCGAGTTGTCACGTGCGAATCGCCGTCGTCAGGGCCTAACTTGGCCAGCCCGAAATCCGAAAGTTTTGCAGTAAAATCCTGAAAAGTTAACAATTAACCACGTATCAATCAAACATTAATCTTAGAAATTAAGAGCTTAAAGATTCAATTAATTAATTAATTACCACATCCAACAAAATGTTGGAGGGCTTGAAGTCACGGTATATGACTGTCTTCTCGGTGGAGTGCAGAAACGCGAGGCCTCGAGCTGCCTCTGCTGCTATTTTAAGCCTCGTCTCCCATGTAAGCGGCTCTGCTCCCTCTGCACCAACCAATATTATTATTATTATTATTATTATTATTATTATTATTATTATTATTATTATTATTATGTTACACAGAAAGTTCTTCTCCCATAAAAACAGTAATTTTTTTTTATATTATTCCCATTTGAAGGCGGCCCTGGGGATTGGAGAAGGCTTACTTCTGAAAAGGTGGCTTTCTAAGCTTCCCTTCTGCATGTATTCATAAACCAGAAGGAATTGCCTGTCGTCCCAGCAGTAGCCTAGGAGCTTGACCAGATTAGGATGACTAAATTTACCCAAGAACTTCACCTCAGCCTGCATGCACCCACAAAATTGTAATCCATTTAATAGAATTAATTATCAAACAAATTTAGCCAATTAACTTAATGCTATCTATGTATGTTTCTCCACTCTTGTTTAAAATTTTTATTTTCTTCTTCTTCTTCTTCTTCTTCTTCTTCTTCTTATTATTATTATTATATATTCAAATGGGGAATCTATTCTGCAAGCAAACAAGAAAGAGTAGTTCATCTTGTTAGGTTGACTTTTTTAAAAGCTGACCTTTTCTCATCTGTCCAGAGAGACTTGTTCAACAAACCTCTGGAAGCAAGGCAAATGAATTGAAGAAGTCAAACTCTTATCAGCTCCTAAACCCGTGCCCATACATGATACTTGTTTGAACTTTCAAATTAGTTTAAATATTTTTTTAATTCCATTTGGCACAACCGCAGATCAAAGGGCCATTAAGGTCCAATATTTTGTCCTATATATTTGCCGGTTTATATAGAGTTGATAGCTTTCCAAACAATACCCACTTGGGAAATATCAATCGAGACAAGAGAGATAGAGACGAACAGTTGGAAAATAAATAAATAACTAATAAAAGAAAGAAAGAAAGAAAGAAAGATCTGGCCACAGGCTAATCCCATTTTGATATTTGAATGAGAATCATAAGGTGATCTGGATGCTTAAAATAAAATGAAGGTCACATGTATTGAGAATAATGTTGATTTGTGTTCATACTTAACCCGAATTTATGGAATTTGTTATATATGCTAATAAACAAGTTTATTTAATTCATTTGACTTTATAACCCACTGCTGCTACCTTTTGACCAAGATGCTCCATCATGTACTGACTTCGTCCAAGCATGATTCATCATAAACAGATACTATTACTGCATCCAGTGGTCATTACAACAAAATTAACCCTTTTTTGGTATAATCGCACACGCTTACCCATTAGAGTACCCTAAGAATTAATGTGACTTTTTAATATATATGCAAACACTACTGCATCAATATTATATATAGTCTAATGGAATAAGTAACAGTCGTGATGAACTCTAAGTTCAAGTTCCATAAATTATTCTCACACTGAAAATGTATATCTCTGTCAAGAAAATGACGTTATTATATGTAGAACTTCTATATAAAAAAGGTCACTTTATCGTTAGGTTATTGGTTTCTTCAAATGTGGATGAATCCATGAAGCTAACAAAGTAGAAAACGTAAACGGGCTTAGTAATAATTTAAGACTAATTAATTAATCATCTGGTAAAACAAGTATTTTGAAAGGGTTACGTAGATGATGAGCTAAGAAGAAATTTACTGACCTGCCATTCCTTGAGTCCCTGAGAGCTATCGGGATTAGATTTCTTGACCGGCGACGGGGATTCCAGCGCCCACCTTGGACGGAGCATATGTCTTCTCATCCACCCAACCCTTGAAAACCCTCCCGAAGCCTCCCTCTCCGACCAACGTGTCCGGCCGGAAGTTCCTGGTCGCGCTTTTCAGCTCCGAGTAGCTGAACATTTTCAAGTTCGGCGTCACAATCCGGCCGCTCGGCGGCATCTCCTTATCCGGCACCCCGCCGCCCTCGCCGCCTCCACTCCTTGGTCCAGTTTGTTCGTTCGGGGACGGCTTCTGAGCTTCACTTTCCGGCGCCTCCGAGACTCCGTGAACGTTGTTGCCGAACACATCCTCGTTATGGTGTACTGTTAATTGAGAAGGAACTATAATATGTATGAATTTGAAGAACAATTACCGAAACGAAGAGAAAATTAACCGAGAATTATTGTTCAAATTAGTGTTATACTCACCTGCGGTGGATGGTCTGGTGGGGGATGCCGGGCTAAGATTGCGTCGAAGCGATGGCCAACAGTTACCCATCTCTCCTGGTCTCTTTCCCTCTGTCTGGAGCTTTGATCACAGGCGGTGTTTGATTTGGTTTCAGTGTCTCTCTTCCTGGTTTCCTCGAAGGAGAGAAGAAGAAAGCCGGGAAGGAGACAACCAGATGAAAAAGTGGAGCCACTTTCCTAGAGACGAACATACAATACAATACAAACATACATACATATATATATATATATAGAGAGAGAGAGAGAGAGAGAGAGAGAGAGAGAGAACGGGGGGAGCAGTGAATGACAATTGTGCCTTTTTTTTTCTTCCGTTTGGTTTGCTTTGGTCTGCTTTATGTCAGCATCATTGACGTTTACTTCTTCAATTCGCTAAATAAGGGATTTATCAATAAACTAAATCTAAAATTAGGCATGCGTCAGCATTATCACGGATAAACTAATTCAAGGTAAATTAATTATGCATTTTTTAGAAGTTGCACGATGCTATGTGTCACATCTTTCACCTCTTTAATTATTAAATCTATTAATGATCATTATGCCCCCTAATTCTCCGTTTTAATTTTGAACTAGAAAGGAGTAATATTGTCTAATGTGACATTTTTCTATTTTATCCCTTACTTATATTAAGTCCACCTCCCCCCCTTTTAAAGCAATAATTATGTTTCATTACTTGGGTAAATTTTATGAAACTGATTTTGTTAAATTAAATTAATTCCAGATTTAATGAAGAAGGAGAAGAAGAATTAGATTGAAAGGAACATATATATATGGGTCAAAGCTGGGGACAATTCATTTGTTGAGTCTTAAAGTTCTTGTCTTTTTATCTGTTTAGTAGTTATCCACATGCTGGGGTTATCAGCCAAATCCACTACCAGTTAAAAATGAGCTTCAGCCAGCCAACAAAAATTTGGGTTTATGGGCGAAATTTACATCTAGCTTCACCTGAAGAACTGGCCAATTCTTTTTCTTATTTAGGAAAAATAAGATCTAATAAGGTGTTAGTTTTTTTTTTTTACCTAAAGACAACAGATAGATTTACTATTTTTTAGTACATGCGAAGAGTAAAACAACCACCACCAATCACACCTCATCATTCTACACTCGTGAAAACATAGGTCTCTGTAGAGAATGTTGGTGAGTACTTGGTGGAAAGAAATGGCCTTAATCAATTAGATCATTTTCTACAAAATTAGTTGAGCACTGTCGTGATCACTAAGTCAATAGACTATTCTTCTCAATCAAACCACTATAATGAAGGCAAATTGTGAACAGTCATGACTTGGATAATTAATAATTAAGACTACTGCCCTTGAGCTAAAATGAACAAGAACACTGGAAACCATTCTTCCAACAATAGACCAAAGTAACTGTCCTAGAGCCAAGATTAACCACAAAACCAAAACACCCAATGCCCATGATGTTCTTGAACAACCCCGGCAATTCTCCCGGGCCTAGTATTATCTAAACGACTGCCATCCAAACTAAGTTGAAATTTAGGATCACTATATTTTAAGAGTACAATAGATGAACTTATATACTGCATACAATAACTCACAAATTATGCTGTGAATCAAGTGGTATTTCAAATGGTTTATGGAGTTTTTGTCCCACATTGATAGAATATAAAGCTTTTCTTATCTTTTTATATACATTTGAGTCTATTTGAATTTATGAAAACTGTTAGAGAGTTGGGCTTTCTACATACGAAATTGGGTTAATTCAAGGCAAAAATTGATGATTTGCCCCTGCACGCGAGTTAGATTGTGCATTGTAAATTTTTGTTTGATTTGCTTTATCTTTTTCTGGCCTTCCTTGAGACTGCTAAACACTTTATCTTATCTTCTTTTTATCCATCTAATCTTGATCAGTTGCCAATTATCTGTTCCAAAGTTCATATTTCTTCACCCACAAAAGCAGCTACTTACTGTACTTGTGAGTCACGAAATCCATCGTTCTTCCTCTCTATTCATTTCCCCTACTGCTTCTATAGTTGTTTTGTTGGGTTCTTGTACTGTCTTTTGCTCTCCTTTTATTCGCAAATTTCGTGAGTGCACACATGCTTGGGAGAGCTTGCTATATCATATAAGAGATAGTCACCTGAGCCTTTGCACAGTTTATATATTGAGAGGTAAAAATTATCTTTAAGATCTTGTAACATTTATTGTCATACCTTAACTTTCATACATTTATTGTCTGCCTCTATCTATTTTTCTTTCAACAAATTATACTCACAAAAAATTATATATTTAAATCTCAATTGTAAAAGAAATAACTGTACTCCATATCTTTTAACCAACTCTTAAAGAAAGCAAGCACCAATATTGGTGCTATTTTTGGGCCATAATTGTCATTTTTTGGTTGGAGCCTTACTCTTTTCATGCATGTGGGTCAGTGTACGTGAATTGTAATAGACTAGTTAGACAAAATTTGGAACCCCTACCTAGGGTAATGCTAATAATTATCTTACGGGCAATAATTAAATTATAAATAAATACATATTATTTATAATTAAAACATATTGTTTTCAATTCTAAAACAATTTTATTAGTTGATAAAATGTTATAAATCATGAAATATTTACCATCAATTAATAAAAGTGCTTTCCTGACTAAAAATCAAATATAATAAATATATCTTATTTAAAAATAAAATATATTTATTAAAATTGAATGGTTACCTTGAATACAATAATTAATGGGCTATTCTAGCACTGGCAAGATGTTTTTTTTAAAAAAAATTGTATAACCATTACACTTTATTTAAAAATAAAATATATCAAATACTCTTGAATTATACGTACCGACCAAATCAGATCTAGCCTAGTTCATAAGGTCCAAAGACGCCCAGCCGACGACAAGATTTCGGCCCAACTTCAACTTACGATAACTATAACACACCACTATGTAGTGGCACTCTTGCGTCAATTTACATTTATTGCAAATTTTATCCACATTTATTATCAATCTCGTCGGTAGCCCCGACACAGAGAGCCTTGTCGATACCAGATATCACAGTCCTATCATTTTGTGTGATATTCAAGGTAAACATGCATAAAGGGCCTCTATTTTTATATAAACTAACCTGATGAGATATTAATATATATTTTTCTTAACTCTACTGATATATTTTAAATTCTCATTTTAACTTGAACGTCGAAGTAATTGTAACGATCACATCCCGCCCGCCGTTATCAAAGTCAGATCCTTCTGCACCTCAAGACTCGCGGACAGCGAACCCTCCTTTTCCCTCGCTTTATTGCTGTTTACTGTCGGGACAAAGTACGAAGGAAATAAAGAAAAAAATAATTGGGTGCTCCGGGAGTCAATTGAACCCGTCACCCAAGCCACGAAGACCCTGCCACATACTCGTAGGTAATTGGTTGGCCTCCCTTTCATCTCCTTCCTCTCCTCTTATTTCATTTTACGTTCCCACTAGTGCCACCGCCACGCCCTCCGAATATCTTCCTTTTCCAATTATTATATATATATTTATTTATTTCCACAAAATGGGCCGCAGCCATTGACTTGGTAAAGTGGGCCCAGTTCATTTAATCAGATCGGCAGGTTTCAAGCTTTAGATATAGGGCGGGCCCCATAAGCCCAAAAAACCCAACCAAGCAAAAATGTTACCCGTCGTCCGTCCGCCAAACCGTTAGAGATTCATGTTGGGAAAGTCAAGCCATCAAGGGAGCAGTGAGCTGAAGAAGCAAAGCAAAAAAAGAAAAAAAAAAGAAAAAAAGGTAATAAAGTAAAGACTGATTTTTCAAATAAGTGAAAAACAAACATATATATAAATATATAGTCATTATTGTTTCTTTAACCATAATAGTTATTTGCTAAATTAACGAAGGAAATGCTAAATGTTACCAAGAAAAGCAGCAGAAAGAGATGGAATTGAAAAGTTGTGGGGGCATGGAAGAAGGGGTGGAGAAGATTCTGAGAAAGATGGGTGTACGTCGTATGAAAGGCTTGACGCGGCAAGGGATTGGGAGGCGAAGCGATTGGTTGACGTGCAAAGCGCCCGCCCAGTTTTTTCCAAAGGCTTGACAATCGAACCATTTCTCAGCACCCAGGAACTTCTGTCCCGTGACACATTCAAAACAACATTCGTACGTGAATCATAACATCATCTCCCCTCCGATATGAATCATCATTATTGACTTCTGTTTCTTTTTCATTTGTTATTGAGAATGGTTAAATGTAATTAAGTGTTTGAAAATATCTAAAATGCCCTCTTCCCCTCCACCCCCCCCCTCCCGACGTACCTTTTACTTTCAGTACCTTTTACTTTCAGGCTTTCAGCCATGGCTAGCTAGCGATGGCAGTCAGGGATGGATCTACGTATGAGTTGTCTTGTGCTAAAACTCAGGGCAGCCCATAACAAAAATTAAATTATTAGAGTAATTTTTTAATTATTTAGTATTAACCTAGCCCAAACTCAATTCAGCCCACCCTCGTGCTTGCCCTCACTCTTTGCTCTCGGGCTCGGCCCTTCTTGCTCTCGCTCTCTGCCTCTCTTGCTCTCACTTGAGCTCGGCCTTTCTCGCTCGCCCTCCGACTCTCGTTGCCTTTCTCTTGCTCTCGCTCACCCCTTCGCTACCTCTCGCCCTTGCTCTCTGCCTGACTGCCTCTCTCTTGCTCTCGCTCGCCCTCACCCCCACGCTCGCTCGGCCAGTCGGCTTCGCCCTCTTGCTCAATGCCCTCTGTAACACCCCACTTTGTCGAGCGTGTTATAACTTAAAACAATTCTGGAATAATAAGTTTTTTCTTAAAAACTATTGCTAAACCATAACATTCCTCATATCAATCCCAAAATTTTCATACATTTATCTCAAAAGAGAATTATCATATACATCAAATGCGGAAGCTAGAATCAAACCTAACACATCTTAACATTATTCATAAATCAATTATTACATCCTCATTAACCATAAATAAGGTTTTACATCATCATTCCTCAAAACGTTCAGAATTCAAAAGTAGCAGAACTTAAATACATGGACTACATAACATACATTCAATTCATCATGCACTTTACTAAGTGTCATTTCATGCCTCATTTGTAATAACCCAAGAGCCCAGAGAATGATAGTATACATCGAGGATAAGTAAGGAAGGAAACAACACTAGCGGATACCTTTTGAGCAGAATATAGGCAAAGAACTCCGGGGTTAAGTATGCTTGAGCTGGGGAAGTTTAAGGATGGGTGACCTCCTGAGAAGTTCGCGTAGACTCATCAGGGTAAGTTGTTCTAGTCATTCTTATCGCTCAATACAGGATGTTACAGGTGGTATCAGAGCCGACCCTTAGTGAAGACAGTCCGATGAGGGCGGGGAGTGGCACTAGGGCTCGAGGACTTGTACAATGAGCAGCTTCTGGCAGGCTTCTAGGATGGCAACCCCTAAGGGGAGAAGATCTGGGACCAGTTATAAGTCATATGACGAGAACGTCATGTGCTCAAGAAGGGAGAATATAATACCCCAAAAGCCCAGAGAATGGTAGTATATATCGAGGATAAGTAAGGAAAGAAACAACACTAGTTGGATATCTTTTGAGCAGAATGTAGGCAAAGAACTCCGGGGTTAAGTGTACTTAAGCTAGGGAAGTTCAAGGATGGGTGACCCCCTAGGAAGTTCGCGTAGGCTCATCAGGGTAAGTTGTTATGGTCCTTTTTATCGCTCGATACAGGATGTTACATCATTCATCCTCATTTCTACTACAATCTCCATCTAGAAAGTTTGAATATTCCATGAGCAAAACCCAAGTTAGATGATGAATCATCTAAGTAAGGGTACAAAACATATTTCGTGCATGTATGCAAAATACAAAATGTCATTTTTCATATCATTTCGGATTGAGTCGACCACACCTTAAGACTACTCCCCATTTTTACATTCTTTTTATCAGGCCGAGGTGTATGGGTACACCCTTGGCAGAGCAACGGTGCCGATCCATAATCCCAAACCCTTATGCGAATGCATGATCAATAATGTCATCGTGAACATATGCACATTTCATCATCAATACATATATACGCAATCTATATAACATATTCACATCGAGATATGACAACATAATAAAATTATTTACATAAAATTGGCATTTGGGTCGAACTACTTACCTTCTCAACCTTATCAGGATACCTCGATATTTGCGCATTGCCTTGAAATACGTGCATCACCTTAATTTGCGTGTCAATCTCAAATTCGTATAAGTCAATTCAACTTAAGCCTCAAAGCACTCTAATCATCATATTTATTTAAATAAGTATTAAAACCTATTTTTTCATAATTTCTTACATTTTCTTTATTTTTTTCTCTATTTCTTCATATTTTTCCTCAGTAAATCCAAACTGAATATTTTTCAAATATTTCACTATAATAATTCATAAAATAACATTCCTGAATTTCTAAAATTTTCTAAAAAATATTAGTCACCTTGAAGGTTTATCTCTCGAAGTTACGGTTTCACAGCAAATGACCTAGATTCTTATAGAAAATACGAGTTTCAGTAAACCTAACCTCCAAAACTTTTACGTAGGGTTGAATGGAATTAAATATGGGTCATAACTGAAAATTTTCGATTAAAATGGGCCCCACACGCGCCCTGTAACGGTTGGGGTCCACATAGCAACGTATTATTCGGTTTAGGTCGCAACCAATCCTCGGTATTATCGTTTTAGGATTTAATCCCAAAACGCGCATCACTATGTAGAACATCCTCCGCACTTATATGCCCAGATCCCCCATTTACATGGCCGATGTGGGATTCGCTTAAGGTGCCTACATGTACCTCCCTTAGGAACTCAACGTTCTCACTAAGGTTTGCCCCACCACCGCGCTCAAAGGCTCGGGGGTCGGCTCTGATACTATTCTGTAACGGTCGGGATCCACATAGCAACGTATTGTCCGGTTCAGGTCCCAACCAATCCCCGATTTTATCGTTCCGGGATTTAATCACAAAACACGCGTCACTATGTAGAACACCATCCGCACTTATATGCCCAGATCCCCTATTTTACATGGCCAATGTGGGATTTGCCTAAGGTGCCTACACGCCCTCACGCGCCATTTGAAAGTGACCCACTCACTTTCACGCGTAGCCGTGACAACATTGTGTCATTTTCATATTTCGGTCATATCTCCCTTATTTTAATTCCAATTCGACCCTTGTTTGAACCTACAGGTCCATCTCTTCCCCCTCTACAGAATATTAAAAAATTTGGGCTTACCTTGCCTTTTTTCCAACTATTTGGGATAAATTCATATGAAAACCCGAAACTCCGTCGAGACTCGTTCTCCTTCGCTTCTCATCCGATTCCTTCCATTCTTCTTACAGAATTTTCTCCCCTCTCTCAAGAACAAGCTTTTCACCTTAGAATCCATCAAGCCTCAAACTCGCTTGGAATTATTTGAGAACAACTCATGATCCTTATTTATAGATTTCTCAGACCAATCACATGAAGCCACTTGTCACTTGATAAGCTTTGGACTCCAAAGACTCAAAACTAGAATTGAATGTTATTTGAAATCCAAATTCATATTAGTTTGAGTTTTGAAATCCACCAATAAGATTTGTACTCCAAAGACTCAAAACTAGAATTGAATGATGCTTGAAATCCAAAGCCATTTTGAGTTTTGAAATCCAAAACTAATATTCCACGCTTCTTTCAAATGTCATTTTGGCCCTAATTTCAAATCCTCAAGCTTTGATATTATTGGTCCCTTAGGGAATGGCCACTCAAAAGGGGTGGTGAATTAAGTGATTAAAATTTTTCTTAATTTTAATAAATATTCTTGATTAATGATTTTATTGAAAAATATATATTTGATAAATATAATAAATTATATATTAGATTAATAATAAATGTAAGTCACAAGATATAACAAAAATAAATACAATAAGGCACAAGACAATTTATAGTGGTTCGGTGTCTTTACATACACCTAGTCCACTCTCCCAAAATCTAACCACCCTTGAAGTTCCACTAAATCAAAATCACCAAAATTTTCATACTAGCTCACCTTGGAAACTAGATACACATCTAGATTACAATGGGTTCTAGACAACCACTATACCAAAATTTTCTCCCTGTTATCTTGGAAACTAGATTCACTTAGATTTTAACGGATCTAGGAAATCTATACAATCCTCAATAATAATTTAAATGTTTACAAATAATTTATCCACACTTGGACACAAATAAGTAATTAAGAAAAAATTATACAAGACAATAATATTTAAATAAATAAAAAAATTGTAACCTCAAATGGAGAAGTTCGGATTTATCGTAGAAGACTTAAAGAATTTTTCTCCTCTTGCCTTGTGAATTTTCGGTAGATGAACAATGAAACTTTAAGAACCTTGGAATACTTAAAAATTAGCTTGAGAGCTTTGGGAGCTTTGTATGTGCAATGGATATTCAAAAAATGAGTTTGGGAGGTATTTATAAGCATTTTAGTCACTAAAGAAATGGTTAATATGATATTTGAAATTCAAAAAATGTTTAGCCTTTCTCAAACAATAAGAAAATATGTCTTACTTTTAATTTAAAATAAATTTACTTTTTGCATGAAAAATTAAGATTTGAAAATTTAAATATAAACTTTTGAGACATATATGATTAAAATAAGAAAATATATCTAAAAGCAATCTCTTTTAATTCAAAATAAATTTACTTTTTGCATGAGTAAGAGAAAATATGTCTAAAACCAATTAGCTTTAATTCAAAATAAATTTACTTTTTGTATGAGAAAGATAAACATGTTTAAAAGTAATTCTCTTTTAATTCAAAATAAATATATTTTTTATATAATTAATAAAAGCATTTATCAATAAATGAAAATTTAAACATATACTTTTGAGACATAAATGATCAAAAGAATGAAACATGTCTAAAGACAATCTACCTTTAATTTAAAATAAATTTACTCTTTTTACTCACTTTTAATTCAAAATAAATTTATTTTTATATAAGAAAGAAATACATTTATATTATAAAAATATTTTTGTTAATCATCAAAACTTAATTAATATGAGCAAGGTGGCTCAACATATATTTTATCACATGAACTCCTAATTTAATCCTTATTTCATTTGGGTAATTCTTTAATTACAATTACACCCTCAAATATCAAATTAATTCTCATTTTACATCTTTATTACCTTTGGAAATTTCTTAAATTACAAATACACCCTCTAACGTCCAATTAATTTGTATTACGATACTGAAAATGTAAAATTAATAATTCAGAACTTACTCGATAAGGACAATTTCGCCGCAATGTCATCACCGAACTATTGATTCATCCCCAAACCATCTCAAGGTTAATCCTTACGCGAAACTGGAGCTTTTTCTGGGTTCCATTTATTTTTCGAAAGCCTCCTATGATGATTCAATTTTTCAGCCTGAATCAAAACTATATTTTAGCTGTACCGAAAATCGTCTCAATTCTAATTTCTTTTAATACCATAAATCTTATCTCGGAACACTCATTAAGCCCATATCATTTTCCTTAGACATTTACACTCCGGGACATTCTCTGTAATCGATTCGATACTTATAATTGCTATCAAGCCAATTTTTTGGTATTCTAAACTTACTTAAATTACGTGGCAACCTCACAAAAATATGTGTTCTTATATTCTCCCCTACTTACAAAAATTCCGTCCTCGAAATTTGCCATATATCATAAATCTTAAAATTTCATCTTCGAAATTAGCACCTGACTGATCAAATAACTAGGGAATAACATACCTTACAACCTTATTTTAAATAATCATGTTATAGTTTTTCATAAGAGATCACATATCCCAAGAAAAATTATACCGACTATAATCCTTATTGTTTGTGAAGCACCAAACGGCGTCGTAAGCCTTAGCCAATTGGAAGGCTGTGCTGCAACTGCTGCCTGCCATTTGGCAGCTACTGGATGGCAGCACGTGGCAACCATCTGTTACCTCTTGATTGCGCCTAATTGTCCTTGTTGATATCTCTATCGCCCAATTGCCTTCTTTACCTGCTGCCATTTCTATTGGAATAATCAATCATGCTTGCACGATGTAATCTCAGCCATCCATCTGTGCTTTATGAGGCTCGATCCCAACCATTCATCATCACTTTTAATCTTGCGCCTCGAGATGTGAACTATCAGATAAAAAACAAAAAAGCTGAGAAGAATAAAAGCAAAGAGAAAGAAAGATCTGGGGGTTGGTTGAAGGCTCTCGTCTTTGGGCTAGGGTTCTCTGGTTTGCTCTCTGTTTTCTCTTTCTGTAAATGCTTTGTATAGTTTACGTTCTATGGTTCGATAGGTGTTGCCTTTAATGTGTATTAAGTGATTATAGGGCAAATTTTTGTTTCTCGAACCATCGTTTGTATAGAGTGATTGAGAGGGTTGAATGTGGGTGTAATCTCTGATTTTATTCATAGTTCAGTGAGCTCTTCTCACCAGAGCTCAACAAGGACGTAACCCTAATTTGGTTGAACCACGGTAAAAATTTCGTGCCCCCTTTCAATTTTCATTTTTCATTTCAGTTCTGTGTAAGAATGTTTTGCTTCCTGTTTTGTCCATCGAGAGTTTGAGATTGAAAGTTGTGAAAAACCCTAAGGTTTGTGTTATCGATTCCCAACAGTTGTAACATCCCGTTCAAGCGATAGGAAGATCCGGAACCACTTATCCTGATGGGCCTACACGAACCTCCCAGGGGGTCACCCATCTCTGGATTACCCCAGGTCAAGCACGCTTAACTTGGGAGTTCTTTGCCAATATTCAGCCCAAAAGGTATCCGGTTGGTGTTATTTCCTTTCTTACACTATCCTCGATGGCTCTCGAGGTATTACATTCTCCCTCCCTTAAGCACATGACATCCTCGTCATGCGATCTTACAACTGGTCCCAGATCTCCCCCCGTTGCATGGCCGACGTGGGATTCGCCTAAGGTGCCTACATGCACCCCCGTAGGGGCCTACACACACCCCCTCGGGACTCAGCCTCCTCGCTGAGGTTTGCCCCACCACCGCGCTCAGAGGCTCGGGGGTCAACTCTGATACCACATGTAACATCCCGTTCGAGCGATAGGAAGATCCGGAACAACTTATCCTGATGGGCCTACACGAACTTCCCAAGGGGGGTCACCCATCCCTGGATTACCCCAGGTCAAGCACGCTTAACTTGGGAGTTCTTTGCCAACATTCAGCCCAAAAGGTATCTAACTGGTGTTGTTTCATTTCTTACACTATCCTCGATATATACTAACTTCTCTGGGCTCTCAAGGTATTACAACAGTGGTATCAGAGTCGTGTTAAGATCGGCTCTTAGGGTTTCTGTAAGTTCAATCATTTTTCAAATCTAGGGTTATCATTGGTCTGGGGGTTTCTGTGAAAGTCCGTGTCAGCAGGTGTTTGCTATGTTGATTCTCATCGGTGTCTAAAGCCCTCTAAATTATCTTCGTGCAAGGCGAAGATGGCTTCTACCCAATTTGAAATCGATATATTTGATGGAAAATGAGATTTTGGAAGCTGAAAAAAGAAGATGAGAGTGTTACTCTCTCATCATAAAGTGCTTACAGCACTTGAGACAGATGATCGCAAATGGTCCGCAGACCAGCTTGCGAGGACAGAGCAAATCAAAGATGAAGCTTTCAATCTAATCTTTCTCTATTTGGGTGACAATGTGATCCGCAAAGTAAATGGTATGTCTACTCCCTTAGAACTCTGAAATAAATTAGATTCTTTGTTTTCTATCATCACTGCACCTAATTTAGTTTACTTGAAAGGCATGTTGTTTAACTTTAAAATGAGTACATCTAAGACAATGGATGAGAACATAAACGAATTTACTAGGCTTGCATTATTACTTAGAGGTACTAATCAAACATTAGGTGACTCGAGTGAAGTTATGATTCTGTTAAATTCATTGCCTGATGATTATGATGTTGTTAAACATGCATTGAGATATAATGGCATTGTACCTAGTCTAGACCTTGTTATTTCAGGCTTTAAGGCTAGAAAACTGAAACTAGGAACATCTAAGAAATCTGGAAATAATCTTTTTGTAAAAGGTAAGAAGAAAGATAAGAAGGGCAAGCAAAAATGCTAATGCTATCACTGTGGGAAAGAATGGCACATTAAAAAATATTATTATGATTTTATTAGAAAACAAAAGCAATGGGGAAATGCAAATGCTAATGCTAATAATTCAAATTGCTTAGTTGAGGTTCTTACTGTTTCAGATTTTTCTATTGATAATGAATGGATCATGGATTCAGGTTATTCTTTTCATATGTGTCCTAATATTAATTGGTTTCAAAATTTTGATAATAAAGAATCTGGAACAATGTTTATGGGGAACAACCAATCCTGTAGGGTTAAAGGTATAGGAAACATATCTCTCAAATTACATGACAACAAAACTTGAACCTTAACTGATGTACGATATGTTCTTGGCTTAAAAAGAAATCTGATATCTCTTGGCACATTAGATGAGCTAGGGTTCTCTTATAAAGAAGAAAATGGATCCATGCATGTGTTTAAAGGAGATGAACTAATCCTAACTGGTGCTAAGAAAAATGGATTGTATGTTTTGGATGGCTGTTATTTTCCCTTTGATAATATTAATTCTGCATGCGTAGTCAAAACAGATAAGACAGAATTATAGCACCTAACACTTAACCATATGAGCCTGAAAGGTCTTAAGGTATTGTCTAACCAAGGCTACCTTGGATCAGTGCTTGTTGGGTCTCTCGATTTTTGTGAGCCATGTGTTCTAGGCAAGCAACACAGGCTGAGTTTTCATAAAGAAACTCACCTGGCGAATGTATGCCTAGAATATATACATGCAGACTTATGGGGGCCTTCTCAAGTCCCTACCCACGATGGTAACATGTATTTTCTTTCTATTGTGGATGATTTCACCATGAAGGTTTGGGTTTTTCTTTTAAAATCTAAATACCGGACTCTAGAGAAGTTTAAAACTTGGAAGAACATAATTGAAAATCAAATAGATAGAAAGATTAAGGTCTTAAGAACAGACAATGGTCTGAAATTTTGTAACAAAGGGTTTGATGAATTTTGCAATACCCAGTGAATACTTAGACATAGGACTGTGAGGTATACACCCCAAGAAAATGAGTTAGCTGAGAGAATGAACCGAACCCTCCTTGAAAAGGTTAGATGCCTCTTATTCACATCTAATATGCCAAAGTCTTTTTGGGGAGAGACTCTGTCCATAGCAGCCCACTTAGTAAATAGAAGTCCCTTAACTACCCTAAACCTAAAATGCCCTGAAGAGAAATGGACTGATAGGAAATTAAATCTTAATTACCTTAGGGTGTTAGGTTGTGAAGCATATACTCACAAGTCAGAAGGTAAATTAGAACCAAGGTCCACCAAGTGTGTGTTTGTTGGTTACCAAGAAGGGACCAAAGGCTTTAGACTATGGGAAAGACAATCTGGTGGGATTAAAATCATTATCAGTAGAGATGTCATATTTAATGAAACCAATTTCCCTTGTAAAATTGTAAACTCAGAAGAAACCAACATTCCTAGAAGTCCAGATGATTTTATTATCCTATGAGGGTCTCAAATCGAGGTGGAGCAAGCTGCAGGTAATAACAATCTTCCAGCTACTCCAACAGAATCCAACCTAGAGGGTGTTCCAGTCCCAAATGAAAATCAAACCTCTGATCATGATGATGATAAAGAGGAATAAGAAGATGAACCTGAGATTGAAGTGGAGCATCATAGCTCACCCCAAGATTTTAGTGACTACCATCTAATCCACGATAGGAGTAGGAGGGTTTCTAGACCCCCTACAAGGTATGCCTATTCAGACTTAGTGTATTGTGCCCTTTTGACAGGTCTGTAATTAAGGAGCAGTGAGTCTTCCACGTATAAGAAGGCTGTCAACTCCAAGGAAAATGTAAAGTGGCAGCAGGACATGGATGAGGAAATGTCGTCTCTTAAAATTAATGGCACCTGGGAGTTGGTGCCTAGACCTCAGAAATAGAAACTGATTCAGTGTAAATGGTTGTATAAATTAAAAGAAGGTATGTCTCCCATTGACCCAATTAGATATAAAGCAAGATTAGTGGTAAAGGGGTTTACTCAAAGGGATGGCATAGATTACATTGAAATTTTCTCCCCTGCAATTAAATTTAAAACCATTCACATGATGTTATCTGTCGTTGTTCAATTTGACCTTGAATTAGAACAATTAGATGTCAAAACAGCATTTTTGCTGGAGATTTAAAAGAGAAAATTTATATGGCTCAACCTGTTGGATATATTGACTCAGATAAGCCTGAATATGTGTGTTTACTAAAAAAATCCATGTATGGCTTAAAATAATCCCCAAGACAATGGTATAAAAAGTTTAATAATTTTGTCTTAGGGATTGGATTTGTTAGGAGTCAATATGATAACTGTTTCTATTTTATTCTCTCCATTATCCCTAGTTTATCTATTGTTATATGTGGATGACGTTCTATTAATTAGCAAGTCTAAGTCTAAGATAAATGAATTGAAACAGATGCTCAACACAAGTTTTGACATGAAAGATTTAGGGTCAGCTAAGAAAATTTTAGGAATGACAATAGAAAGGGATAGAGGAAATTTTAGCTTAAAGGTTCATCAAAATGACTATTTAATGAAGGTTGTAAAAAGGTTTGGCATGCACAACTGCAAGCCAATTAGTGTTCCATTAGCTGGACATTTTGTCTTAACTAAATCTCAATGCCTAACGTCCAACTCAGAAATTATTAAAATGGAAAATGTTCCATATGTTAATGCAATTGAAACTATTATGTATGCCATGATTAGTACTAGACCTGATCTAGCCTATGTTATCTCATCCCTTAGCAAATTCATGTCCAATCCAGGTAAACCTCATTGGGATGCTTTGAAATATCTATTAAGATATATAAATGGCTCCGTAAATGTTGGACTTAGCTACAAGAAAAGATTTTCTACTCTTGATCTTGTTGGGTATGTAGACTCTGACTTTGCAAGTGAAAGAGATACTTGAAAGTCTACCACTACTCTGTTTTTCACCTTGGATGGAAATTGCATAAGCTGGAAATCACAGCTACAACCCCTGGTTGCGCTGTCTTCCACTGAGGCTGAGTATGTAGCAATAACTAATGTTGTTAAAGAAGTAGTCTGGCTCTAAGGTATCCTTCAGGAGATCCACCTACTCCAGAGCAAGGTGGTGGTGTGTTCAGATAGTCAAAGTGCGATTCATTTGACCAAGAATCTAGTCTACCATGAACGCACAAAGCACGTGGATGTCAGGTATCATTATGTTAGAGATTTGGTAGCTAATGACACTATTTCTATACTAAAAGTGCCTCCAGAAAATAACCTAGCAGACATGGGTACAAAGTTGCTAACTACAACAAAGTTCAAGCATTGCTTGAACCTGTTACATGTGGGTATTGGTTGATCATCTCAGCCAGAGCTATGAATGTGAGAATTGTAGCATGATGAACTTGAGAGGATTTTAGATTCACCTTTGGTTTGCTGCTTCAAGGTGGAGATTGTTGTTTGTGAAGCACCAAACGGCGTCGTAAGGCTTAACCGATTGGAAGGTCGCGTGCTACAACCGCTGCCTACCATTTGGCAGCTGCTAGATGGCAGCATGTGGCAACCATCTACTGCCTCTTGATTGCGCCTAATTGTCCTTGTTGATATCTTTATCGCCCGATTGCCTTCTCTACCTGCTGCCATTTCTATTGGAATAATCAATCGTGCTTGCACGATGTGATCTCAGCCATCCATTTGTGTTTTATGAGGCTCAATCCCAACCATTCATCATCACTTTTAATCTCGCGCATCGGGATGTGAACTATCAAAAAAAAAACAAAAAAGCTGAGAAGAAGAAAAGCAAAGAGAAAGAAAGATCTAGGGGTTGGTTGAAGGCTCTCGTCTTCGGGCTAGGGTTCTCTGGTTTGCTCTATGTTTTCTCTTTCTGTAAATACTTTGTATAGTTTATGTTCTATGGTTCGATAGGTGTTACCTTTAATCTGTATTAAGTGATTATAGGGCAAGTTTTTGTTTCTTGAACCATTGTTTGTACAGAGTGATTGGGAGAGTTGAATGTGGGTGTAATATCTAATTCTATTCATAGTTCAGTGAATTCTTCTCATCAGAGCTCAACGTGGACGTAACCCTAATTTGGGTGAATCACGATAAAAATTTCGTGCCCCCTTTCAGTTTTTGTTTTTCATTTCAGTTCTGTGTATGAATGTTTTGCTTCCTATTTTGTCCATCGAGAGTCTGAGATTGAAAGTTGTGAAAAACCCTAAGATTTGTGTTATCGGTTCCCAACAATCCTCTCTTAATCACAAGATCTTTGGCACGTATATCTTACCCGACACTTGAGAATGCCATTACGCATCTCAAAAATCAGCACCGTTGGTTCGACCATACCCATCAATCCTTAGACAAGTACACCTGTCAACCCCATGCCTCTCGATATTCACTTTTAAAGCCCAAAATCATATAATCCGGTCTTTTCACCACGACTCTCAACCCGAGCTTCCATCCAAATGGAAGTGAATATAATAAAATGCCAAATTGAAGTGACCTTTGTATGCGTGTGAACATGAGTTGGGAAAAATCAAATGGACCTGCAGTGTGAACAAGAAGAGTTCAGAAACGAGAGAAGAGACAGGCAGATTGTGGGACACGACATTTGGAATCTATGAACACCCAAAACTCTGGTAAGCGCGTTACTTGATTTGGGTCATGGCCTACCCTATTCACACTTCATTGTCATTATATTTTGAGGATTTCCATGATTTAGAAAGGTCCAATGAGGTTGAGTTTGATGTCGAGAGTTGTCTTAGCCATCAACAGACTGACAAAAGATTTATATATTATTACATCCAAGCCGGTATTTTAATTCATGGTGAACAAAATCAATCTAAGCATAAGTTTAATGAATTTTTTATTTTAAAATTTCGTCGAGCATAAATTTAATAAAAATTTATTATACTATTTTTTAGTTACATAAAAATTTTAATACATTAACTTTTTAAATTTCAGCTCCAACCTAAATTTCTAGATTGGCCGATGGTGGTAGTGTCTTTCTGCAGCAATGGGTTTAGTTATGATTGAACCTTCCTCTGTTAAAGTAAACTGTTATGTGTCCACGCAAAAAGTGCAGAAGGTAGGTGCAAAGTGTGGGCTGGTTCGGCTTTAGTCAAGTTAGTAGTTGCAGTCAAATAGATCGACGTTAGGACTGTTTCCATTTGTTCCTTGATTGTTGCATTTAGTTTAGTGGACTGACGGTAACAGCCATTATCTTATTATTGTTGGTTATGTTTGGGATTTAAAGGTGTAATCTCTCCAATAATAGAGTTGCCACAAGTGAATAATAATAATAGAGGTATATAGTTCGCATGGGCAGCTCAGCGGGTCAGCAGTAGTGAAGTTGGAATAAATGTTCCAAGATCGAATCTTACCAGTGACAGTGTGAGAGCAATCTCTCAAATGAGGGGGCTCCTTGTGCGCAGTGTGTACTGGTCTAGCTGGTGTTGGTTGGCTAAGTCACCATAATTAACCTCCCCTCACATTCCTGTCGAGCCAAGGGTGGGGGACGCCTGAGGTGAGCGATTTCACCTCTTGGAACAAAAATAATTGAGGTATATATTGCATTCAGCAAAGTTTTCCAATCTCCTTCTCCGTCCTATATTCTTGTGTCCCCTTCTTCCTTCTTATCACAATCTGGGACTAAACCCTCAAATCTCTACTTCAACCATCACTAATACAGAGATAACAAGAAGTATCTTTATCTGTCAAAATCTTTTCATAATAAAAATGATTTTGAGTACCAATAAATACACATAAAAAGAGTATAAATGAGGTATTTAAAATATCATCGATCGGTTAAGTAAAGTAGTAAAGAGCCTAGTGTGATATAGAAATTCTTTCGAAAAAAAATATTTTTTTGTTAAATTTTTTTAAAAAGAAATTACATAATTTTTTATTTTAAATTTTTAAAATAAATTTATTCTTTCCACTTCTTCAAATAGCTTATCTTGAACTTGAATCTTATCTCAATCGTTTTAACAAGCACTACCTAAATAAATATATATTATTAATGTTAGGTAAAAATATCAATTTTCTTTCATCACTATATCTAATTATTTATTTAAAATTTTTATTTGAAAAAATTAAAAACCGTAAAATATCGAAGATCTCCTGTTAAATTATAATGTATTATTCATCAAGTTATATTGTTGTTTGCATTGGGATTTGTAAATTAGAACAGTTTAAAATTTTATAATCATTGTTTTCTAACTTTTCCTTTATATTTTTCATATTCCCAAAACCAATTATAAAATTATTGTAAATTTATTTAAATTATAAATATATATTTATTAATATTAAATTTTGGATGCAAAAGTATTCATCGAGTTATTTTTTACCTTACTTACAAATATGAAGACGAGTGATTAAATAAAATATTTTTAAAATATATAAACAAAAACAAAAAGGCATAAGACACATACATGCTTATCAATTTGGAGGTTTTCCTCATTTGTACCCTAAACTTAAACGGGACTCATTGTGTCTCTTAGCTTTTAATTTTAAATCTTTTACACATTTTAAATTCAATAATTGAACTTGGGACATACACATACTTCTGTCTTCTCTAAAAACTAAGAAAATATTATCATGTGAAATATTGATTGTACAATAAAAATCAATGGGATGTTGTCACATGTCAGTGCAAACCAAACCCATTTTCTTCTCTCTGCATTGTTGTCACTGACACCTTCATTGTTGTTCGCCTCTAACGCAGCCGCATCCGACACCATCAAAGCCTCAATCATCGTTTGCCATTGTCACTACTACCACCACCATCAATGCTTTGTCGTTCTCTCATGTGCCTTTCTTTTTCTTCGTCAATGTCATTCTCTCATGTTTGCATGTCGCTAGTGGCTTATGGGATGGTCCAATCAGTCACGATCTTATGGGTTTCTACCACTGTCGATCAATTGGTATTTCCTGCCATGGTCGATCGATTTTCTTTGTCTTGGCTATAGCGATTAGGTTTTTTCTTCTTTATTCCCTTCAATCAGCATCCCTAGTGGTCGTCATTAAAAAAGATGGTTATTGCCATCAGCACGAGAAAGACGAGAGATTGCCGACAACAAGAAAGGTGAGAGGTTGTTGTCGCTGGTGCTGGGAATGAGAAAGAAGATGATGGTATTGTCTTCGCGTACTTCAATTACGTGTGTAACTCATGCACAGTGTTGATTGGACAATGAGGTGCATGATAAGTTCAAAATTCACATTTAAGTTGTGTAATAGATACCAAACTATAATTTGAAGACCGCAATAGTCCCTTGCAAAATTTAAGGGCACAAATGATTAAAAGTCCCAAATTGAGGGGCAAAAATGTGTCCCATGCCAAACAAAAATGAGGATGAAATTCTAATTACAGGAACGGATGAGAGGTCCGTACCATACCCTTCCTTCACTAGACCAGAGAATGGTTGGTTTAGATGTTGAACCAATGGGTTTAGACCATTGCAGTGAAATTTTATATTTTCTTAGTGACATTTTATATTTTCTTAAAACATATAAAAATAAGAAGAAGAAAGAGGAGAGAAGTTAAATTTCGAAGATAAAATTGCAATTTACGTAATTTTTTTAAAAAGTATTAAGGGGTTATTGTTATTTTGTAAAATAAAAGGGTGTCTTATAATTTATCCTATATAATAACACAAAAAGTACTTTTCAAACGATCAAGTCAGATCCAAATTATTTTTTTTAAAGTAATTATTGTAAAAATATTTTTTACAAAAATGATTCTTACATTAGTATCAAAAATTTCACCTATATCAACTACGCATTTAATCTTATCACCACTAGTGAAGTGGCTCACGCTATATACAATTAAATAAAAAAAATTCAAATAAATGTTCACAAAGTGTCACTTAATATTTAGAGACAACACAAACACACCCTTACGTTTATACATTTTCCAATTGATGGAAAGGAAACGTCAAAATGGGCTAAAACAGGATACAGATACAGTTGTGTTAAGAAAAGAAAAGGCAGCTCTTGCTCTTGGAGTATTATTACACTTTGGGTTCGATGGAATTTTGATCATCCATTCAGCTCCAGTTCTTGGATGCTTTTGGATTTTTGGAGGATTAAAAATATGTCTACAGAATCTTGGCTGCTATGTATTTTATGTTTTTTTCATTGTCTTGTGGGCCATTGGCCTCTCGTGTTGTCTCTTGATATTGTATCGTTTTGAATATTACATTTTTTATCTATACATATTTACTTTTGATAAAAAAAAAAGGCAGCATCTTAATCCAAGCCCAATACCAGCACAGGATCAGATTCAGAGTCGATAAATTGCATAATTTCATAATATATCAGGAAGATAGATAATTTGAATTATGGTTCCATTCAAGAACTAGTCTTAGTATTAGATGCACTAAAAAATTAAACCAGTATAGTTTGCTAGTTATCAAGAAGAAGTCCATGATTCAGAAACAAACCCATGTAAATACGCCTGCAAATGCAAATCACATATATATTCCTGTATTTATTATTTACTTTACCTCCGAAGGAACATCTTAATCTTTTTTTAAAATAATAAATAAATAAATAAAGAGTTTATGTTCGCCAACCCAACTGCCATATAATTCACCATTTGAATAAATGATTGGACTCTAATTGTGCGTCAACAACACGGATAACATGCCTAGAAAGAAAGAAAGAAAGAAAAAAAAAAAAGTATAAATAAATTGCCACTCTGTGATCCTCTCTTAAATGTCAATAAATAGAAATGTATGTATACAGGAGGTGAGATCTAAATACCTCTGTGTTCCACCACAAGACCAACTCTTTTCTTTACAAAGCCGTCTCTGATTCTGAAAGTGAAACCCAAGTAAGCAAACTCCCAGTATAAAGAGGGCGGTGCCCTCACAATTAACCAGAGATAGATTCCATAAGTTGCTAACACAAGCCTCAAACGGCAGAGGAAAAGCTTCCACAGTTTGGGTCTCGAGAAAATGAGTCACTCTCGCTCTGCAAATTTGGTGCTGATCCAGGGGACCGCTGCAGTCCCTTCTGCAACTCTTTGTCGGTCTGAGAGGCCAAGTACTCGAGTGCTACAACAATGTCACTGATAAGGGGCCGGAAATTCGCTTGCTCCTGAAGACACATTGCAGTGATGGAAACAGCATAGTGCAAGCTACGGTTGGGAATGCGCCCTTGCAGCCGCGGATCGACCAATTGAACAAACTTCCTCTTGTCCTTTAACAAAGGCCGGGACTGAAACAAAGGGGAGAGGAAATTTTTAATTGAATAATAGACTTACATGGAACCTGCACACAATGGAACGATTTCTTTTTAACTCACCCAAACAATGAGGTTCTGCTCTCCCGGCTTTTTCGTGGTGTCAATCACTTTACGCCCTGTTATCAGCTCCAACAAAACGACACCAAAGCTATAGATGTCAGACTTTAGAGTCAGTTTGCCACTCATTGCGTACTCAGGGGCACAGTAACCATATGTTCCCATTACTCGGGTAGAGACATGAGTATTGTCACCCACAGGACCCAGTTTAGCAAGTCCAAAATCTGAGAGCTTAGGATTATAGCTTTCATCCAACAATATGTTTGCAGATTTCAAGTCGCGGTAAATAACTGGTGGGTTCGCCTTGCAATGGAGATATTCCAGGCCCCGAGCAGCACCAACGGCAATCTTCATTCTTGTCCTCCAGTCTAGTGGTTCTTGATTGGGTTCAATATCTGAGGACGAGAAGCATTGCAAGTGTAAGGTCTCAATCTCCCCTTGTCTAATATAATAGCAAAACTAGAATATGATTCATTGCTGAAGAAACCATCATCAAAATAACAAGAAGAAGCCTATTTTTTCCAAATGATGTTGAAAAAACAAGTGATACATTATGTTTGCAATCCCATTCACTAATGTTCCATGTCATGCCCATTCTAGAGACAAATATAAAGCCATTTTTGTCGTTCCATAACAGGGTTCTTCAAATGAGAAACAAGACCTATAACTGGGGACCTCTTGTCTGATGCAGCAGTGGAAAGTGTCATTTCTCATTCTATAACAGTCTCCAAATTAATAAACAAGCCAAAATGTAGATGAAGAAACCAACTCATTAACTAAGCTGATCTCATTATAGGCATATATAAACCCTTCAATTGCAACAATACTCAAAGCTTAAAAGGCTTACAAATTCATTAACCATCACGATTCTCTAAATCCACTCAACATCAGTAAATACTGCAACTCTGAAATAAAAATGGAAGCTAAACGAGAGGAAGATTATGAAAAGACCATGAGTGGATGCTTTTGTTTCTTATATTTCATGGTTAATAAGAACATGGAACCCTATCTAAAGACTCTGAACTAGAACTTTCCCGGCCAATCTACAAAATTTCACCACGGAAACACGGAGGTATCCATTCACAAGCATCTAAGCTCCCTTAAACTATCTATGACGAGTGGATATAGATTTCATTCAATGCTTACATCCCTTAAAACTGATCACCTTTCACTAAATACTTATTGTTTGCATAAGGAAGAAAACAATAAAATAAATCCTGGCGAGTACTCTTCAGTTCAATGTTTATGTTTCATAACCCAAAATTCAATAAATTTACTGGGAATGTTCAAATAAACAGGAACGGAAATTTGATAAAGAAGCAGAGATGAGCAAGTCCATAAAATGGAAATGAATTTAGGGCACATTAGAATCAAGAATTACCAAAAAGATGATTCTCCAAGCTACCCATTTGCATGTATTCATAAACCAGAAGTCTCTGATCTCCATCAGTGCAATAGCCAATCAACGTGACGAGGTTGGGGTGATGTAGTAGACTCAACATAAGAACCTCCACAATGAATTCCTGGTTTCCCTGCAGCCCATTGAGATTAAGCTGTTTCACTGCAATAATCTGCTCAGCAAAAGGAAAGAAAAATGAAATCATGAATTAGCATGGCTTAAACTAGAAGAACACGAAATGTTGAGATTTGGAAATGCAAGATCACAGAAAAGAAGCAAAGCTTGCCTGGCCGGATTCCAGGCGGCCCTTGTAAACGCATCCGAAACCGCCTTCCCCAATCAAATTGGCCTCTCGAAAGTTTCTTGTGGCTGCGGCGAGCTCGCGGAACGTGAAGCTACTAGCCATGTTGCCCTTCTGGCTGCTAATTTCCTTGCCCTTACTACTAACGAAAGAATTCGCTCGGCTCAAACTCTCTACACAGAAAGCGGCGTCGAATTCAAACCTACGAAGAACGCCAAAAAGAAACAAACAGAACAGAAACAAATTCGTGAATTTTGTAACCTCACCTTTGCTATTATTGACGAATGGCTTCCCCCGCCCGCTCGCTGCAAATCCAAGAGATGAATGCTTCAATGGAAATAGACAAAGAAAATTAAAATGTCCAAACAAAATTGAAAGAAACCTGAAGGCTCGGCAGGGTGAACTGCCAAATCGTCGTCATTATCTTCGACATCCTTGCTATTAAAACTGGCGCAGGAGAAGCAGTTCATCTGTGTATTTTCTGGGAAAACAGGAAAAAAAAAAAACAAAGGAAGGCGAAATCTTGCGCAAGAACACGCAGAGAGAGAGAGAGAGAGAGAGAGAGGAGAAGCTTCGAAATCTCCTCCCTCCCAAAGAGTGAGTGAGAGATATCGAGTGGACAAGCCCTAGGGGAAACCTAATCCGTGTTCGATTCACATGGGAAAAGCACTACATTGGCCATAAGATGGCAAAAATACGCAGCGAGAGACAGAAGAACAGACAATTGCGGTGGGGGAACGAAGAACAGGTAAAATTGAACAGCAGCTAAATTTGGTACGACCAGCTTTCCACACCCACCACTTATAGCAGCGCCTTTCTCGGTGAAAGCTATTTTCCTTTTCTTTTTCTTTTTTCACGCGGCATTTTGCGGCACAAAACGACGATTACTACGTTACGTCACCCTCCCTCAATTTCACAGCCATTGAAATACCTGCCTCCAATCAACCCCCCCCCCCCCCCCCCTCCTTCCCCCATTACAGCTTCTTCTTCTTCTTCCTCATCAAAAATCCTACTTTTTTTCTTTTTAATGTTCTGAATTTATTATTTCTGTCAAAGTAAATGTTGGGTGTGGACTTGTATTGGATTCGCTGCCCCGGCCGATTGCATTTTTAATTCCGCCATGTATAAAACCGTGTGAATGAAGCGAAGAAGAAGAAGAACGAACGAAGAATGAAATGGGTTTGGCGTTTGGAGCATTAACTACGTTGCGGAGGAGGAGCCAAATGCGAGACCAATGGGATTGGGGCTGGCATTGACTCCATTGCGGAAGCTTTGGGCTGCGTGTGGACAGTAGCGAGTGCAATTTCAACGCAAGCTGTCAGGGAATTTGATGATTTCAATGCCTCGACCTCCCCTTCTCGCACTTCTGAGATGATTCCTCTCTCTCTCTCTCTCTCTCTCTTCCTTCGCGGAAGCTTTGGGTTGTGAGTGGGCAGTGGCGAGTGCAATTTCAACGCAAGCTGTCAGGGATTTTGAGGATTTCAATGCCTTCACCCCCCTTCACCTTCCCTTCTCGCACTTCTAAGATGATTTCTCTCTCTCTCTCTCTCTCTCTCTCTCTCTCTCTCTGTATACTTCATCCACACAAATTTAAATTTTATTTATCGAACATTTTTTTATGATATTTATATATAATATAACATAAAATATAAATATTATAAAAAAGAAATAACATTTTTAAAAATTTCAATACCAGCAATAATATGTAATTTTTCTTACCTTTGGAATCCACATTATGGATTCACAATTGTTATAATTTGTTTTTATTTCTGATGATTATCATAATTTTAGATCTAAAAATATTGGTTTTTTAGTGTTCGTCTATATTATTCAAAATTACATTTCAAACATATATTTTCATATTTTGAAAAATAAACCTAAACATTTTCAATGAACTAAGTTGTTACAACTTGTTCTTAATATATGTTTATAAGATATATATGAAACTTTAAGAAGTAAAAAATTAAAATTAAAATTAGATGAAATGTCAAATGGGTTCTCGGGGCCCAAGAGGCAACGTAAAGGCCCAAAAGGGGCCCAAAATCATGCTAGAGTCAGAGGTGGTGGTGGTGCTGATTGTGATTTGAAACCCAATAAATATAAAACGTAGGCTTACTCACCACTATTCTTATTGGGCTGGGCTGCCTTTATATACTATACTATACCCTTTCCATCCATATATCGTTAGTACCCAATGCAAATGGAGGGTGGCCTATTATTTCAAGTGACGTTTAATATGAAATGAGATGAATCATCACTTCAATTATGCATAGTCCGAGCACCCTGTATGTCTGGGTCTGGCTGTAACTGCTACTCCAACTCTTCAGTCCATGGAATACTTTATATTTATTCTTATTATTATTATTTTTAGAAATTCCAATATCAGAACAGTTTATGGTAATCCCAACCCAGGGCTGAGATCGAGTATATCCCTTCACCAGCTGCCATTTCTTTGTCTTATGTTGCCAGGGGCAGGCACGAGCTGAAGCCCCCAGATTCAGCCCTCCCTCAAATTTGCTCCTAGATCCGCCCCTTTATGTCGCTTTTCCCTCACTCGTCTGGCGCTCTGATTTCATGCACAACTCGTGTAGATATTGGCTATATGATAAAACATTGAAGGCACAGACAGTATATACTGTTTAACTCTAATTATGAATGAAAAATCAAATTCAAATCCCTCTTTCAGCTACAGATGCTGCTTTCTTTCATTTGCCAAATGAACGTCGTCTAACCTTCTTCATCAACGTCTAAGCGTTTATTAGAACAAGTGGGAAGAAAAGAAACTCAGAAGCATTTTACCCATCCACTCTATTGCACTTGGATCAGCTAATTCCTTCCTATTCTTGACTTGCTCCAAGCGATGGCATTAGAAATTGATTCTCTTCCATTAACCTACATTCTTATACGAGATGAACATATGGCCAACAATTTGTCTATGCAAATACAGCCACAGCAGAACTATCAATTTGCTTCTGATCGATGTCAAATATATGCTCTGCTGCTATAGAATGAATAATGTAACATTATTATTGATTGCATATATTACCTCAAAAAATGACAACGTAATACATACCCCTTTCCCCTCAAATAACAATTAAAAAAAAAAAAAAAGAAAATGAAAAAACTCATGCCGGATTTGGAATCCACCGGGGTGGGCTTCGGCCCTGAGCCAATGCTGATGGGTTCCATGGAGGAACCCAAATGCAATCTGGGTTTCCAATCCAAATCCTGTCTAAGTTCAATTGACATATCTTTATATATATATATATATATATATAATAGAAAGAGTCAAAGAGACTAGTGGCGATGGGGTTGACAGTGTTTGCAAAAATGTTGCAATGGTAGTTGCAGAAGAAGAGGAGCAATGGTGACGTAATGGTGTCGCAAATGAGGCGCAACGGTAATGATAGCCGCGGATGGAGAGCTATTATTCATCTTCAAAGACCTAGTGCAAAGTGAGGTCAAAGTTGAATAGGAGGCACCTGTGTTTATCTTCAAACTTAGTTTCAAATTTTTCTGGGTTCGATTCTTCGACCAAAATAAATCCTTCTGGGTTCAATCTAGCACCAAAAGATTTCAAAGATGAATGAATCAAACCAGATTTAGAGATGATGGAGAAATGAGAGAAAATATTTTAGATATAAGGGTAAAATGGTCATTATACGTGATATATTATCTGAAAGTTTGATGTTATTTTTGAAAATTTAAAAATAATAATCAATATATATAATTTAGGTAAAGTTTAAAGATGGTATGTAAAATTTATTATAAAAAAAATAATATTATCTCACAATTGAAAACCAAATACATGATCTCATGGTATATGGCCCAACCTGACCTCCCTTTGTTAAGCTTGTCCTTGTAGCTGCACAAACTAGACTCAACCTCGGCCTTTAAGTTATTCGTCATTTAATTAGGCCTAGCTCGACTTTGTCAATCTTGGGCTCAAGATCTTTGGGGGCTAACTTGGTCCTTTTATCTTGAGTTATATAGGAGATTTCCTTAGGGTTTGAGAACCTAATAATTTAATTTACAAAGATTCTGTAACTAGAAGAAGGTTGCATAAGTTAACAAAAACTCTTCCTAAGATTCTTTCTTATAAATTAGGGATAAACCTAATATACTTCAAGATTAATCCCAATAAGGATCTCGGGGCATACTCTCTCTATATATTCCAAAACTTAGGAAGTCAATCATGGAAGATAAGACAAATCTTCTTAAGTTTGTATGGAATTAATATTTGTTATGAAATTAAATCTAATTCTAAACGAAGGATTATGTCCAAAATCCAATATAAGTAGAGGAGGATCGATCTCACACCTTCATGGTAAATAAATATATATAGTTCAATTTCATCTATTATTAATTGCTCCATCAAAAATGATTTTCCTAACAAAGTCTCACAATCCTTATTCTACAAACAAATCTGTTTAGCCCAAAACTTCGTTTGTGATACAAGTTAAGTGTCATCATCTCTTTTGAATAAATATATTAGCAATTAATATTTTATATGATCAATATCGTTCAAATCCCCAAATTAAATAGATAAAAGTCAAAATGTTGAGAAATAGTATAAAAATTGAAAATAGAAGTTAGAAGGGGACACATAATATATATATATATATGTGCACGTGAATGTAACTTTAGAAGCAATTAAAGGATGAAATAAAAGTTATGGGAGAGGGGAAAGAAACGAATATAGGAATGGAATATTTGGCATATATATAAGGTTGGAAAGGAAGGAACTTTGTGTGCAGCTGAAGGACGGTAGCGCATGTCATGGCATCAAATATAACCCAATTCTGTGCCGCCTTTGCCGTAAGGCCATGCCCCCACCCCCACCCCACTGGCACTGCCCTCTCTCTCGCATTTCACTCAAGAATAGCGATTTAATTTGCTTCCATCCATGACCCATGTATATATATGTGCATGAATTTGCGGCCAGAAAAGAACATGAAAATTACGTGCAACCCAGTTGAGGGACACGCAACGTACGTACGTAAACAATCATGCACGTGGATCTCAAAGCGATCGAGACTCTGGGACTTGTTATTTTAGATTGGCCCAAATTTACAATCCTCACGATCTTCATAGTTTTTCGTAAATACATACATATAAATCAAAGATTTAGATCATCAAACAATTCTCGGTAATCCTTACAAATTTTAACTCAAATGCCTCCAACCCATAATAATTCTCAAGAGCTTCAAACATTTTCTTAACAAGAAATGAACATATAATAATAATAATAATAATAATATAATACAAATGACAAGATCCGACCCACATTCCATTGCATTTAGTTACAAGATCCGGATATAAGTATATACATATATATATATATATAGGGATTAGGGAGAGTGAGTGAGAGAGAGAGAGAGAGCCATAGAGGGGAGTTCGAAATCATTTATTAATTTCATTTTATTTTTTACGGTCGATAGATATAATAATGTTGGAAGAAGAATCGCTCCATTTTCGAATTTCATACACTTTCTCCCCGATCCGATCGATGGCCCAGAATGTTCGGAAGGGCTTTATCGCCGTCCTGGCGACGATCATCTTCTTGGCTTCTTTCTACCACTCTCTGTTAGCTCCCAAACCGCCGTTCTCTGCCGCCGACCTCCGCGCGCCTCCCATTCCTCGCTTTCCCCGCACTGACGCAAATTCCGTCATTCAAGAACAGGAACAACCAAAACATGAACCAGTTTCTCGCCAGATTATCAGCCGCCACGTCACCTCCGTGATCGACTCCATCAACACCGTCTCGATTCTGCTTCCCGCTTGGGAGGTCCTCGTCATTATCTCGCCGAAGAACCGATTTCTTTCGGACTCCGTCCCCACCGGCTTCACATGCCTCTTCCCTAGTAACGCTTCGTCTCCTGGGAAATTCGCCGGTTTTCTGAGTTCTCCTCGCCGTTCCGCTTTCAAGTGCGACTTTCCGGGTAGGCTCCGCCGTCGATTGCCCTTCCCGCAGCCTGTTCTGTCCAGATCGCCGGACTATCCGCCGGAAATACCGTTTCCGGCGCCGGAGTTGATCCGGTGGAACTACCTAGTCTACGAGTCGTTTTCCACTGAAACCGACGTCGTCTTGTTCGTGAAGGGCATCAACCATCGGCAAGGCGTCAACAGAGCGCCGAGCGAGTTCAGGTGCGTTTTTGGTGACGACGACGGCATTAACGCCGTCAAAACGGCCGTCACGACGTCGCTGCAAGAGGTTTTCCGCTGTCCAAACCCGCCGTTAGTGACATCCGCCTTCCTATCCAACGGTCGAATCAAAATCTCCCTCGAGATTTTGCAACAGAAGCGAATAGTGCCCTCCGTAGCGTACTACACCTCCTCGCGCAAGATAGCCCTACAGCAGACAAAGTCATTAATATGCGCGTGCACCATGGTGTACAACGTCGCCAAATTCTTGAAAGAGTGGGTGGTCTACTACTCCGCCATTGGAGTCGAAAAATTCATACTGTACAACAACGGAAGTGACGATCAGCTGGACCGAATCGTTGAAGAGCTCGTTTCAGAAGGTTATAATGTAAGCACTCTCTTCTGGCTGTGGCCGAAGACCCAAGAAGCCGGGTTCTCTCACTGCGCCATTTCCGCCAAGGACTCTTGCGAATGGATGATATACATGGACGTTGACGAGTTCGTCTACTCTCCGTCATGGCTCAATTCATCAACGCCATCAACCCAGATGTTGAATGATCTCTTGCCCGAATCTTCGTTATTCGGACAAATCCTGATCAGTTGCTACGAGTTCGGGCCGTCTAACCAGAACTCCCATCCAGAGCTCGGCGTGACACAAGGATATAATTGCCGACGCCGCAGCGAAAACAGGCACAAATCAATCGTGTTATTGGAGGCAATCGATGAGTCGTTGCTTAACACGGTGCACCATTTCCAGTTGAAGCAAGGATACATAGGCAAGAGACTGGGCGTGAAAGAGGCGGTGGTGAATCACTACAAGTTCCAGGCATGGTCGGAGTTCAAAACCAAGTTCCGGCGTCGGGTGTCGGCTTACGTGGTGGATTGGACGGTGGAACTGAACCTTGCTTCGAAGGACAGGACGCCGGGACTGGGGTCTGCGCCGGTGGAGCCCCCAGCGTGGGCGGAGATGTTCTGCGAAGTGTACGATGAGCAGTTGAAGGAGTTGACGAGGAGGTGGTTCGGCTCCGAATCACCATCTGGCTACGGAATGGCCTGGCAAAGATGACAATTACACCCGGCCCGGGCGACGGATCGAATTGCTGTTGCCAGGGAAAAGATGGGGTTGGGGTTATAGAGAGGAAATTAAAGAAGATATATATATATATACTGATGATCAGCCAGCGGCGAGCCAGAGAGGAATTAATTTGCCTCTTTTTCTTTTCTGCATGAACAAACGTACGTATACAATTTTTCTGTTTCTGTTTCTGTTTCTGTTTCTGTTACATATATATATATAGGATTATTATTAGGAGAGAAACCAAAAATGAATTTCATGACGAAGGTATATATGAGTCTCTGATAAATTCATTTGAATGTGTCCGTCCAGTTGTTACCACTCAAAATAACTTCAGTTCTTGGTTTTAATTCATTTGAATGAGTCTCTGACGAAGGTTGATGTATTTACGTTATATAAATATATATCAATTGGATCAATTCTGGGCAATAGGCAAAGTCTTACAGAAAGCAAGATGAAGAAAGGTCCAGGCCCTCCTCGGCTTGCCCGTCAATACCCAATTGGCCCAAACTGTTTTCCTTAGCCCAGTCTGGGAAACTCGTGGCCCAATTAATCCTCCCAGGTTGTATTTCCTCTTTAAAATTAAACATTTTTTTTTTCTAAAAGAAAAAAGGGATTGTCAAACAAGTAAAATTTGTTGTATTTTAGTTTTAGGGTTATACTAATCATGGTTTTAAGAATAATGATTAAATAATAATAAATATATCTTATTTTTAAATAAGGTATGTTTATTTTATTTTTAACCTTCAATTAATTTTATTAATTAATTAATAATAATTATATCATATTTTGATCGATTTCATCCACAAACAACGTACATATATTGCTAGCCAGATTATTAATATTGCATTTTGTTTTATTGTCTAAATATTTTTAATTAGTTGATTAACAAATTAAATGTTTTAAGAAATCAACAATGGCGCAATAAAAAGGACAAAATTTCAGGAACCCACATAAAGCCACTGGAAGTTTAGTAAATTTAAACATTTATCGGTTATTTTTTAATATTTAACTTTTAATTTTTAATTAATATTTATTAAACTAATAGGAATTTGACACGTAACCTAGTTCGGGAATCCACTGTCTTCCCCCCATCACTTTCCACAATAAAAGCGCCGTGTTTTAGAAAAATGTGCATTTTGCAGTTTGTCTTTAAACTCAAAATAATTTTGTTAGTTAATTAAATATTTAAAAAACTTCACACCTATTTAGTTGTACAAAATATTTTTTATTTTTCAATTCTAATTTTTTATTAAATAATTGATTCTCTTATTAAAAAATAGAAAACTCATTTTTTAATTTTATATTATTAATTAAAAATAATTTTTTATGTTTTTAAAAATTTCTAAAAATCAATGTTATGGTTTTGTAAAACATAAAATGTTACAGATTTTTTTTACTAATTAAGCGGTCTACACCCATAATAATATTTAAAGATTAAAAATAAAATATAATAAATACATTAAACAAAAGGTGTTTATTATTTATTCCTTAGCCAATGTAATGATTAGCATTAACCTTACAAATAAAATATAATAAATATATCTTATCTAAAAATAAGATATATTTATTTTATCTTACATGAATAAATTACTTAGCCCCTAAATTTTTTATTTCGTAAAAAATTAATCATAATACTTTAGTTTTTGTTACTACAACCACCAAATTTTGATTTTTTTTATAATTTAATCTCTTTTAATGTTTGTTAAATTTAGTTTAAGAAAACCATACATTAATATAAACTTAAAAATATCTTAATGTATATTATGTCAATTTTTATTAACAAAAATTAATGAAAAATTGAAAGAAGAATTGAATTGTAATGAAAAGTTAAAATTTAATAATTACAGTGACAAAATTTAAAATACAATAATTAATTTATTATAAACCATAATCATTACTAAACATATTAAAGATAATGTTAATCATTGAGCGAATATAAAATAAATTTAGAACACTTTAAACATTACTCTTAACACAATTATTAGCACTACCCAATTATTAGTACTCGTAGATAATTTTTTTAAAATATTATTTAGACGCCCAATTTTAATATTTTATATTAAGATATTATATATTTAAATTAATATGACGTATATTATAAAGGTTAATGTAATAATATTAAATTAAGTATCAAAAGTAGCATTTTTTGTTCTATAATTGGCCTGTGAACTTGTGACTGCATGTAGCGTGTAATTTGGTGATATGAATAGCAGAACAGTTGGGGAAGAGGTAGTAATAAATGCCTTAATTATTATTAGGAACGATAATATTTACATATTAAAAATTAATTTTTGTATCAAATAAAAATAAGACACACAAATACTTTTAAGAGAATATTTTTTATATAATTAAATAATTGTATTAGTTAGTGATAAATTAATACATCATGTTTTGAACCATTCTATCAACTAATTTAAATATTAAAAATAAGATATAATAAATACATATTATTAAAAAAAATAATGTTATGAGTTATGTGTAATATCCCAAAATTTTAGAGACGATAATGATTATTAAATTTCAGTATTTGGGGTCCGTATCGAGTATTTGGGGATTTAAGATAACCAAATAATAGTAAAAATAATACCAATAATAATAAAAACTATAATAATAAAGATAATAACAATAATCATAATAATAATAAAAAAGTAAATCAAATTAACTTAAATGAAATTAAATTAATTATATATATGTGGTGCGTGTGAATGATTTGGAGGCCAAGTTTGAAGCAATGAAAATGGGTGAAGCAGATGAGATAGAGGGGGAGCTCGAGAGTGAGCCATGAGCAGAAAGATGGGGAGAGAAAGAGCTAGCCAAGAGAGAGAGAGCTTGACGGCCAATCGGCCATGGCCGCCGCTGCCATGGCTGACGAGAAAGAACAACGGCATGCTGGGAAGAGCACGCGAAGGTGGGCCAGCAGGCGTGCGGTGGCACATGGTGACACATGGAGGCAACGACGGTGGTCGGCCGATGGCTGGCCGGGGGCTGTGGCAGCGGCCGAAGTAGTTCGTAGAGACGAGCGGGCGCGTAGGCTAGCTGCGCTAAGGGGAAGCCGCAGCTGCTCACGGCGTTGGCGGCTGACGACGGTGGCAGAGTTGGTAACGGGGATGGCCAACAAGGGCGGCATTGGCCGAGGCGGCGGCTGTGCGCAGGGAGCTGTGCACGGGGAAGAAGAAGATTAAGAGAAGGAAAAAAAGAAAATAAAAGAAATGAAATGAAAAAAGGAAAAATAAAGGGATTTTTGGGTTATTTTAGTGTGGAAAGTGATCAGGTACATGGGTAAAAATTAGTAGAAGCGTTATATGATTAAATTATAAATTTTATGGGGTTAGATTTAATTAACTTAAGCCATGGTTATATTAAACACAGTAAAACATTTTACTTCACAACGGGAGCACAAAAGAGGCCGAAAGCAGCTGGTTTCAAGCAAACTCCTAACCATGTTCTCATGTTCTTTATTTCCCATAAAAGTCTCTGTAGTTTCTTGTATTTTATTCTCTCCCTCACCGTGACTCGGTTCCACGCATTAATAATAATATTCGTATGGTAACCATCTTATGACTTATATTTTATTAATGAGTTTATTGTTAATGAAACGAGCTAAGCAATGATGTCTTGATGTCGTTCATTTCGACCGTCCTGAAGCCTCGTATCGCTCTGATTCCCTTGAGAATGATACCGAACCCATTGGGGCTAGATTCTTAGAAAAGTTGATTATGGTTTAATAGGGTTATGTTAATAATTTATTATGAATGTGGAGATAGCTTCCTATGTATAAGAAGAGATGAGAATAAAAATGATATAATGGAGTTTATGTTTTCATGGAGAAAGTTTGTGAAATGATAAGCTTAAAGTGACTAAGTTTAGTGTTATCGGTAGGTGTGTCTAAGGGTATGAGGTACAAAGTCACCAACTGTCGAACGTGGGTCGTGGTAGTTGATGGCTGGATGTATGGGCGCCAGTCATCAGCTGATACGATAAGCGCTAGACAAGCCAGAAGAGCTGATACTTCCAAATTCCTGCCTTGGCCTGTGCATTGCATGATGTGTGTGTTGTACAGGGAATGGGTTGTATTCACTTGGAGACATGTTTTGTGTGTGATGAGATGTGTGAGCATCTACATGACCCGGTTGGTCTAAGAGCTAACCTGGGTTCTTTAGGTGAGCCGGTGCATTTAGAGGCATATCGCATGTGTGAATTCCTATGTGGGCGTAGGATAATCTGATGTTTGATTTATGGAGGACTTGTCATCACGTTTATGCTACAAAAGCCGTTGCATTTCTTATTTGTTGCACTACATTGTGAGAATGTACGATTTTAAGTGATGAGTATGAGTGGCAGGCGTGGCCCACAGTAAGACCATGGGGGAGACCCGCGGCGGCTTGGCCCACGGTAAGACCTTGGGGTGAGAACCACGGCGGCGTGCGTAATATCCTAGTATTTTGAGAATAATAATTTTTTTTTTTTTAACATCAATTAGAGATTATAATTGAAAAAAAAAATTAATAGGTTTAGAGTTAGTGGGCTAAGTTAGAAAAATAAAGACTAAGTAAATGGGCTTAGAATTAGTGGGCTAAGTTGAAAAAAATAAAAGGCTAAGTAAATGGGCTAATTAGTAGGCTAAGAAAATAGGTTTAAAATTAATGAATTAGATAAAAGAATAATCTATTTAGAAGAAGATTTAGTGAAAAATAATTAAGGTGACAAAATAATTAAAGATAGTGAATGAAATAATTGAGAAATGTTGGAGACAAAGTAGAATGTGGACAAATAATTAAAGATTATGAATGAGATTTAATGAAAAATAATTAAGAAATATGACAAAATAATTAAAGATGATAGATGAAATAATTGTGAAATGTGATAGGCAAATTAAGGTGTGGACAAATAATCAAAGATAATGAGTGAAATAATTAAAAAATGTTGGAGACAAAGTAGAGTGTGGACAAATAATTAAAGATTATGAGTGAGATTTATTGAAAAATAATTAAAAAATATGACAAAATAATTAAAGATGATGGGTGAAATAATTGAAAAATGTGGGAGACAAATTAAGGTGTGGACAAATAATCAAAAATAATGAGTGAAATAATTGAAAAATGTTGGAGACAAAATAGGGTGTGAACAAAAAATTAAAGATTATGAGTGAGATTTAGTGGAAAATAATTAAGAAAGATGACAAAATAATTAAAGATGATGAGTGAAATAATTGAGAAATATGAGAGACAAAGTAAGGTGTGGATAAATAATCAAAGATAATGGGTGAAATAATTGAGAAATGTGGGAGACAAAATAAGGTGTGGATAAATAATTAAAGATTTTTAGTTAGATTTAGTGAAAAATAATTAAAAAATGTGACAAAATAATTAAAGATAGTGGGACACTACAATTATGCTAAGCTTAACTCAACCTTCTATAAATAGAGAAAACTTGAAAGCTTCGAGGACTTAGATTAGAAAGAGAAAGGTTGTAAGAAAAAAAAAGATTTGAGAGTGAGAGAGAGAGATCTGGAAAAGAGAAAAAAAAAATAGAGAGAGAAAAATATCAAGAAATTTCTAGAAAAATTCTATAGACTGGGTTTAGTAGCTTGTGTGAAAATTTATGGCAAAAGGCATTGTTGGATATGCAAATCGAGATTTCATCGCAATATTAAAGAATACCGAATCGCTCCGAGGAAATGTGAGTTATCTTCAAAAATTTCAGAAATATGAGAATGATATTTTAGAATTTTTGATGATGAAATTGGAAGAGAAATGCATGATTAGTATTTATTTTGGATTTTTTGAGGCAATACATGCTTGAAAATCAAAGAGAAAATGAGAAATAAATAGAACATGAATTCTGAAAATTATGAGGAAATTTATAGGGCTTAGGAATATTGCTTTAGGAATTATTAAGAAGAGAAATTGAGAAAATTTTATGAGCAAGTATTATTTCATAATTTTGAGGAAATAATATGAGGAAATGAGAGAAATTAGGAAAATTAGAAAAAATTATAAATCTGATTTTCTTAAATAATTATGGTGCTCAGGGTATGCCAAGGTTCATAATTGAGTATGATTGGAAGTTCGACACGAATTTTGAGGCAAAGTTATGTTAGGGGCAAAATTATCTTTTTGCAAGATAAGTGGTACTTCCTAACTGGATTTAGTTTTATGGAAATGCTTGGTTTGTAAGTTGTTCGATCCAAAACTTGATTTTACGTAAATGATTTTATCATGTTGTCATGCTTTGATGTGAGTATGTCATATAGATTGCATTTACATGTTTGACTTATGAAATATGCATATTAGCATGATGAGATTCACGGTCATACGTTGCATGGGTTTGGGATTAGGTACTGGCTCCGTTACTTTAGCAAGGGTGCACCCATACACCTCGGTCTGGCAGGGAGACTGAAAAAATGACGGGTAATCTTAAGGCGCAGTCGACCCAAACATGAGAGTTATGATGTTATGTGCATTGTATACATACATGAGCATTAAATGTTTTGTATCCTTACTTAGATGATTCATCATCTAACCTGGGGTTTGCCCCTAGAATATTCAAACGTTCCAGATAAAGATAGTAGCAGAAACGATGATGAATGAGGCATGTAATGGCACTTAGCAAAGTGCATGATGAGTTGTATGATCAGTTGAACGTATATTATGTTGCTCATGTATTTAAGTTCTGCTACTTCGAATTCTGAACATTTTGAGAAATGATAATGTAGAACCCTATTTAAGGTTAATGTTAGTTGAGAATTTATGTTATGTATTAAGTCGTGTTGAGAAATTTATGTTCCCGTGATGTAAGAACTAATTTATGATTAATGTTATGATGTTAGGTTCGATTCTAGATTTCGCATTTAATGTTTATGATGATTTTCCTTGTAGATAAATGAATGAAAATTTTGGGATGGATAAGAGCAATGATATGGTTTAGTCTTAGTTTTAATAGTATAAAAAAAAAATTATCCCAAAATTGTCCTGAGTTATAACGCGCTTGGGAAACTGGGCGTTACAGCGTGGCCCACAATAAGACCTTGGGGTGAGACCCATGGCAACATAAAGACCTTGGAGTGAGACCCACGGCAACAGATTATGTTGTGAGCGGCAAGAATGGATATATAAGGAAAATGGTATGGTGGTAGCTTATAAGAGACTGCTGACAAGGCAGGTATTGGGCATGGCATGATATAACGTTGCATTGACATTAATTGTATGGGGTGTTATGGGAAGAGTTATGTCCTTACCCTACAGCCTTTCTTTCTAGAGCTTGCTGAGTCTCGCGACTCACGTTTGCTTTGCATCATTTCAGGTAAAAGAAACGTCTATGATAGTAGGTACGTTCGGCGGGGTTTGGGTCCAGACCATCGTGTCATGATACTAAGTGCAGAACTCTCCTGAAATTAGATCATGGGTGTCATTGTGCCTATGTTAAGGTTAATGTTTATGTTGTGAGATTGACATATGTTATGTAAGCTCAGGTGGGCCCAAGTGGTGAATGGTTATTTAAAAATGACTATGAGACATTATATAATAAAAGATTATGATTTAAATAAGGGTTATTTGTGAGTTGTAATTGTGTTATTGTTTAATATTATTTTAGTAATGACCCTCTCACAGATCCTCTATGCACGCGGAGGCTCTAAGAGGCGGGCCATTACATTATGACTGATGATAATGTCATCAGTCATGTAGGGCTTCTTCATTAGAGGAAGATAAATAAATCATGTGTCATTATCTCATCCATATATTTAACATATTTTTCAATAAAAATGTAATACATTATCAATCTTAACATTATTTAAAAATAAAAATAAAATATATTTATTATTACATAGGGCAACAGTATTGTCGAGGAGCATTAATTAACACATGAACATAGCCACACAGAATAATTAATGGCTAGGAAATTATTGGGGTCTATATAAGCTTCGAGGAAGGCTCTTCAATTTTTGCCAACTATTTCCAAGGCTGCAAACTCTACCTCTTATTAAATATCAACCACATTTATAGTTTACTTCTTTCACCACTCATTTTCCATTACTTCAAAATTTAGCTCATTTTTTGAACTCTGGGCATTAATACTTCAAAACAACTTTTTTGCTCTTTTTAATGAACAGTTTTTATTAAGGACTTTATTAAATGATTAGAATCTATCTAAATAGAAAGTCATTTAATACTTACTTTATATTATTTTAATGATATTTAATAAAATAAAAAAAACAATTTTAACCTTATAAAAAATTCTAAAATTGTAACTAAAAAATAAATGACATAATTATCCTAACATCAATAATTGAAATGATAAAAAAAAGACAATTCTATCTAAATAGATTTATTGTTTTATTAAATGAATAAGTATTTTATTAAGAAATAAGAAAAATCATTTTTTTAATTTTGTAGATTTATATATAAAATTGGAAATAATATTTTTTTTAGTTTTTTTTTTTCTAAATTCTCAAAAACAAGTTCTGTTATTTTTTAAAAAATACAAAATATTAAAACATATTTAAGTATAAAATTAAAAATATATCTTAAAGATTAAAAATCTGGTGGATACTCGATCTGCAGTCTATACTATGGTAGCACGACGATGCATTGAATGCACAGCTTTTTTGCAAGGGCATGTCAATATCATTGCCTTCAACATATTATTAATGATTCGCAGCTAACTCTCAAGCCCACAGAGCTGTTCTTCAGGTTTAGGTTTAGGGTTACTCATTGGAGGGGATGAACTGGATCTATATATGGTAGCCAGTGGCCACTTACATAATTATACTCTTTACTACTTAAATTTGATATTTGATATTAATATATTATATATTTATATTAATATAATATAATTATGTATATATATATATTAAAGTCATATAACAAATATATATATATATGTTATTGCCATTATATACATCTGCCAACTCTCTCAATCATAAATTATCCTTTTTAACATTATTTGTGCGATGCCCTATATATCTACAGTCCACGTGGAGTCATGTTTCCATCTCTCGTATTATTAATGTACATTAAATTTTGCCTTTTGAGTATTTTGGTAGCTGCGAAAATGGGTATCAATCAACTTCAAATTCAGGTGGGAATATTAATGGCCTACCATGCATGTAATTAACCATGCATGGGAGTTGGGACTTTGGATAGGTGGGCGGGCGAGCGAATACCTATATTTGTCTGCCAAAGCTCATCATCTAATTTAAACTAATCTAATTCCATACGCGGTTTATGAAGAAGAAGAAGAAACATCATCCATCAAACCAGTTAGGATGTTCATCTCTCTACCCAAATCGTCGGCTGCTTCAAGTGTCAAAAATTTTAAGATGAACATCTCTTTATATATATGCATATATATATATATAGTTGTCCTCTTTTGTTTTTTGTCTCTTTATTTTACTTCACCTGAGACAACAAATAAAAATGTGAAAAACGGAGCCTCACCATGTGTTTATTAAATGCTTCTTCTTTGTAATAAAAAATAAATAAAAAACCTGGTGGTTTCACTTATTGAAAGAAAGAAAAACTATAGTTGGACGAATTTATGAAGTGTCTAGCGAGGCCAATTGGAGCATATCGGTCCCACAGCGTAATGTGATATTATATTCTTATGGTTACCTGGCAGTGCAAATCCTATTGGGAAACAGTGATAGTGACATCAAAGCCTTAAAATATCATTGAAAGGAAATTGTAAATATATGAAAACATATCGGCAGAGATGAGGATAGATTTTGCCACAAAATGATAAGTTTTCTTCTCACTTTAATATGGGTTAAATTTTCTTCTAGACAGGCGAGTGAGTGAGACCATGGAAGCTTTATCTCTGCCTTTCTTTTCTTCCTACTTTCTGCCCACAGAATAGAAAATAAAGAATCTGTGGATTCAGTGCGCAGTAAGCAAGTAACACACTCAACACCCCCTCGTACCCACGTCCACTAACCCCAGTTTTGGTATTTAGATCAAATACAAAGATTAATCATTTGCATCTATCAAACTTGAGAGATAAAAAGAAATTAGTATACAAAACTCTACATTTTAATAAAGTAGACAGAAGATCATATGGGACCTTTTTCTCTAACCTTTACAATAAAAAAGAAACAACCTTATTCTAAAGAGAAACAAGAAAAATATAATGCAAACTCAAATTGATATAGAGTGCCAACCTATATATATATATATATATTTTAATGCTTGATACAATCCCAAATTTACATACAACAAAATTTAGCCAGCACCCACATGTTTTGACCCAAGCTCACAGTATTCATTAATTCTCCTAAGATGTGTCTATAAATACTCTGAAAAATGAGATTCATAGACATCTTCTAACGTATCATTATCCAAATTCGGTGCTTCTTGAGCAGCAGCTCAGAAAGTTCACTGCCTGACACCAGAGATTAATCAGAATAGAATGTGCATTGTTGTGTTTGTTTGGCAAGCTCACCCTGAGTACCCACTCCTCCTCTTGCTCAACAGAGATGAATACCACAACAGGTGAAGCGCCTTTTGCTTTCTCTTTCACATACTCGCAGACACTAACAATGGGTGCTTGTGTTTTCCAGGCCTACAAAAGCTGTGGGATGGTGGGAAGGAGGCGAGATACTGGGGGGGCAAGACGAGGTTGCTGGCGGGACATGGCTGGCTTGTTCGAGAGCTGGCAGAGTGGCTTTCCTCACAAATGTCTTGGAGCTCCATACTATTCCACAGGCCAAAAGCAGAGGTGACCTCCCTCGTCGTTTCTTGCAGGTACCAACCAACACTAGTCTTTCACTCTTCATTTGTTGCCCATTACACGGGCAGATATTGCTAAATGGTTTGATACCATTTTGAATGGTTGCAGAGCACAAAGAGTCCCCATGAATTTGCTGAGGAAGTCGCCAAAGAAGCTCACCACTACAATGGATTTAACCTCATAACTGCCGATCTTTCCTCCAACACCATGGTTTATGTGTCCAACACCCCAAAAGGGGAGCCTTCTGAGATTCAGGACGTCCCTCCCGGCATCCATGTGCTTTCCAATGCAAAACTCAACTCCCCTTGGCATAAGGTGAGGAAAGATAGTTATCTTCACCTGTTATGAGAATCATCTTACATAAGAAACAAAACAAATTAAAACAACACGACCCAATGCCAATGTCAAATCTGTTTTTCTAACTTTTGGTTCCAAGAACAACAAAAATGCAAATAAGAATTACAGAGGAGAACAAGTAGCCTTAGGAGCTTCTTTCCAATGTATTATGGGAATTTACTAAGAAGGTAAATAGTTGTCTTGAAGACGCAAGTTTAAAACTTAACTGAGGACTGCAGCCTGCAGGACAGCCTTCGGCTACAAAAATCCTAAACCAACCTGTTCAAATTCCTCTTCTCTTACAGGCACAACGCTTGGGAGTGAATTTCACCCAACTTCTTAGCGAACACGCAGACAAAGAAATTCCAGTGAATGAGATGGTAGAAAGACTAATGAGAGACACAGTTAAAGCTGATGAGAGCAAGTTACCTCGCATTTGTTCCCTTGATTGGGAGTGGAATTTAAGCCCCATTTTCGTCAAAGTTGACACACCACTGGTGGGTATCACAACTACAATCCTCCATTTTCCAAGTTAAAAAACAAGAGGAAAAAAAAACAATTTAAATTCCTTTAAATTTAATTGTCTATCTATGATGTATAGGGACTTTATGGGACTAGAAGCACAGCTGCATTGACAGTTAGAGGTGGAGAAGTGAACTTCTATGAGACTTACCTGGAGAACAAAAAGTGGAAGGAGCATACAGTCAAATACAGAATTGAGAAGTCCAAGTAGATGAAGACTGAATGCCATCAATTACAAACTTGCGGTGCTTCGGTGTCTATGCGTTCATCCTTCTACCTATGTCTGTTTGAATGCACCAATATTCAAAGCTGGTACAAGGATAACTCTATACTTCTCCATCACCATTCTGGCCTAAAGAATAACATGCTGCAGTTGTAATTCTTGAATCCTGAAGTAAATGTTTGTAAAAGCTCGACTCCAATGAGTTACAATAACACCATACAAAGCCTTTATCTTACTATGTGGGGGTCAGCTACATGAATTCCAGCTCTCCATTCATTTTTATCTATGGTTGTATCTTCAATAAAACTCTTGTAAATAATATCATACCTAAGTATCTCCACTAAGTTTTTCTTGATTTTCCTCTTACCTTTTTTGTTAAATACTTGTTCCATTCCAACAACCCTCCCCATAGAAACCCCTATGGGTCTTCTTCTAACATGATCAAATTATCTTAATCATGTCTCATACATCTTGTCTCAGCAGGAGCCGCTTCAACCTTATTAAGAATAATCTCATTTCTAATTTTACCTTCTTTCTTGTATGACCACACACACATCCATCTTAAATCCTCATCTCCATTATGATCATATTTTGCACATGTTGGTGCTTTACTACCCAAAATTTTGTGCCATATAACAAAATTGGTCTTATAAAACTTTTCTTTCAGATTCAATGGAATCTTATTATCATATAAAATGTCAGATGCACTTTTTCAATTTAACCGTCTTGCCTTAATTCTATGGTTAACATACTCAAACTCCAATGAGCATGAGAATAAATATAGATACACACCAAGCAATACACAGAATCTGGAATCCATATACAAGAACCAGCAAATTATAAACAAGTACTCCCATGAAAAAGAAGAAAGGAAAGGGGGAAAAAAGTGTCCACATCCTGTAGAAATTTTTCCTTTTTAAAAAAAAAGCATACTAGAATGCTAGAACAATTGATCTGCTTTCAAAATTCAAACTTTGCTTTCCAAATTAATCAAGATTGGAGAGTTCAATGTATTGTTTCAAGTAGGACAATTGTAACTGTCAGGCATTCTGACCGGTGAATCAAATACATCCAAAAAATTGATTTCTAGACGAGGTATATATGATTATATGAACATTGATCATCAATTTGATTAAGCAAACTTCCCAATTTAGTTAGCATTTACAGTTGAAGATCAAGTCCTAAGTGGCTACCTTATTCTGAGAAGTAACATAGCAAAAGGACAACTTCAAACCAAAACACTCAAACTATGGAAAAGGACCACTCCAAACCAACTGATTCATATTAAAGATTCGAAATATTTATGCCTTTGACAAAAAATAATAATAATAATGAACTCACTTTGACGAGTCAACTCACAAGGGGCCATAGGCCGCATACCAGATCTCTTTCTATGAACCAAACAAAAAAAAGTTGATTTACGTTAAAGTGGGGTAACAAGTTAATATGGATAACACACAACTTTTTTTTATTATGTTGACTGCCATAAAGGACAGTGAATCTTGACCCCTATGCATACAAGTAACATAAAAAATTACAATCAACAACAAAAGATTTACGAAGTTGATCTAAACTCTAGTAATCATCAAACTTGCAACTCTACTCAGTTAATACAACGTGAAACCTCTCATCTTCCACTCTTTGCACTTGGAACATCCTCACAGAAATGACCATTATGCATATTCCCATGGAGCTTTGCTATCCTGCAAGTTTAAGCAATCTTCTTTGTGACCCTTAAACAAGACAGCAATAACACAAGTGATGGTTAACTGATCAGCACGAGCTGATATTGTATCCACGTCCATTCTCATTCAACATACTAAAGCAATCCAAATTATAGATAACATAGCATGTGATGTGACATTACCCTAGTCCTGAAATTGTGATGTTTTTGACAACTTGAAACTGGATCAAGTGGTGTGCCTCAAAGGAGTAACAAGGGCACTTTGAGCTCTCCTCCAACTTATCTTTTGCAAATAACAGGAAATAAACAGCTGACGAGAAGACCAATGCCATAGAAGCACATGAAAACCACAACAAAATTTCTTAAAAGGACATGCAAAGACGAGCATCAGTAGTGAAGATTTGTCAACAGGTAAACTTACCTGAAGTTCAGAGATCAAGTGTAAGGCATCATATGCTAGTCTTTTGCACTATTATGGCAAGGGAATAAACGCATGTAAAACTATGTGCGCATGTTGTCTGCATGTGTGTGCGTCAGACTGCCAACACATGCCATGAAGCCAAACAAAGGAAGATACTGATAATGAAACAAAAATGCACCTGGTGGTGGCATCTGTGAGATGGGAATTAGTTGGAGAAACGTGGCAGGTGAGTGGAAATATAAAGTTGGGTGAAAATCTTAGTAAAGGTCTGTGCAAGTTAATATCAAGCGTAAAGATACAATGCACTTGAATGAAAAAGAAGCAAAACTGAATGAGCTTTGGTGAGTGCTCAAAGATGAAGTATCAAACAAAACATGCTATTGAGAATAATAATCCAATTCTAGATCGTGGGGAAGAAAACATTTTTTCCCAACAACAACAATCACGAGCCGGAATCCCACTAGGTGAGGTCAGCTACATGGAATTCGGACCTCCAGAAACCAATGTTTTCCTAACAATTTTAAAAAGAAATTTCTGTTTAGTAGCAACTGCGTTTTTGAAGATAACAAATTCATTTTATCAAGTTTCAAATATGCACTATCATGAGCACGTTTTAGGCCTAATTAGGCAAATTCAATTAGACTCTCTTCCAACTATATTTTCTTATTCTTTGCGTTTTCCACAGCCGAGGCTTTCTAAGCCTCAAATCGACATCATATCAGATGATATAAAGACGCCAAAAAAATGCTCAAATATACAAGGACGTCAAACTAGACCTCCTTTCTCGCTGCACTTGTTGAATTCAACATCCTGACGAACCACCTCTGGGCGATGCCTTCTGATGGCTCCAGGAAACTACGGCGCAGTGAGTGGACAGATGTGCTATGATTGGGAAATTGAACTAAAACAGAGAACAAAAACCGTTGCCTGAAACCAAACAAGAAAGCCGATAATAAGTGGCCAAGCCGGAAAAACAATAGACCATCAGAAACGGCGAAACTTTTTGACGATGGAGGGGAACGACGGCGGCGGCGAATTTGGCCTTTCAAAACCCTAATAATAACTGAACCAGTGGGGAGGGTCCCCAATGCATTGCGCACTAACTAAATAAACCCTATCCGACCCGAATCCTGGCTGGCATCTTTATCTTCTTGTCGTATAATTTTAGCCAAAAATATCCAGGGTCAAGTTTATGCACGCGGAGTTGCTCCCTCTTCCATCTCTCTCAGTCCCTGCCCCCTAAAATGGGCTGCACCAGCAATTTACATAATAGCCACTTAATTTGTTTTTGCAAGATTATTATTTTCAAACACTCTCTATTTTTTTTTATTATATTATAAATAATTTATTTATTTTTTTTACTTTAAAAATTATGTTTACTTTAGTTATATTTTCTATATTCCTACTATTATATTTTTCAATGAAGCTTTGTATTTCGATGGTGACGCTTACAATAAAAATGATAATGACAATATCTCCAACAATAACCATTGTAAGAAGGAGAATAAGAGCTGTGATGGATGATGACAGAGCCAAAAAAGGTGAAGGATTTAGCCTTCATTATTTAGATGGTGAGCAAAATCGAAGATGATAAGTTGGTTTGGAGTAGCTTCTTTTGTCCTTGTTGGGGCAAAAGCGCTGCAAAACATATCGTTAGTGCACAAAAACTAAAGTCAAAAGAGTAAATCGATAACAGTAACAAGAAGAACACGAAGTAAACTCTCTAATTCGATCAATAAATAGCAATCACGAAGACTGCTCAAAGACTCAAATATGGGCATCCAACACCACTTAGGCAACATCGAGAATAGGCACACCAAAACCACAAAGGAAAGCCCCGAAAAATGCCCAATAGCCATAATCCCCAAATCGCCCCCGACCTTCTCGGTCAAAATGAAAAAAACCCCCTTGCCATAGAAAACTCCACACACAGTAAAGACCACTGAAGAAGCAAAGGATCACAAAGATGGTGGGTTCAACAAATGACCAAAAAGCTTACTAAAGAGAAGACAACAACACTGAATAAATAGGCATCATAAACGCCATTGACGGACAGTCACAATGCACAAGAAAAGTGCGGCACCTAGCAAGGAAATGAGCATCGAATCAAGATAAAAATGCAATCATGGATAATCGGTCAAGCATAGAAAGAGGGAGAGAGCAAATCGGCCACCACAACAAATCAACAAAGGGTTAAAACATTTTATATGGAGGGTTTAGGGCAAGACAATGGGCTTGGGCTTCAAGGTGGGCTTTCCTCTTATTTGAGCAAATGGGCTATGGCTTGTCTTCCAGTCGAGTTACCAATAAATGTGTTGAACTTCATTTACGGGCCAAGACCTATGAAACTTAAACACACTCAATTACATCACCGTCTTAGGCCTCATTAAAAAACACAAAACTAATAATTTCCTTTGTTAAAATTTTGGTTTAACGAATGAAATTAGCTGCATTTGAGACGGCCTAATTTGGAGTATACAATATGTCTGCGCTATTCTCTGTTTACATTTGAATTTTAGAAGCGTTGGAAAATTATACAATGATTTATGTTATAATTGGAGTTTTTTCAAAATAATATGTTTCATTAAGCATTCTCTATATAATTCCTCTTATAAATTTCTTTAATTAAACATCCACATCGCACAGTGAATAATCACGTAATCATCTAATCTCAATTTTTGTAATATTTTTAAAAATTATACGCGATACTCCTAAAGTTTTAAATAATTATCAAAATAACTCTTAACATTTAAAAAAATATAGTGAATATCTTAAAATTTAATACTAATTGCAATTTCTTCCATTTCTATAGTTAATCCCGTTAAACTTTAAGAACATAACTTAAAAACTTTTATATTTAAACGTTTATTTTATTTCATTTTTTTGTTTATTTCTTTTCCATCTCCTTTGTTTATTTATATCTCTACCATGTCTATTGGTAAAGAGGGCAATTCATGGTGGTGACAGAGATGAAAGAGGCATCTATTTGCAACGGTTATTCATCAGAGGATGGGAACTACATTCATTGCACATGCAAGGGATGCACATCTAGAGTTAATTTCGTCTCTCTTATATTTTTGTTTTTTACTCTCGAATTGTAGAGGTGAAGAAGGCTAGTCACAATGGTTACAATGACAGTGGGGGCATCTACCATACACCCAAGAAGGGGTGAAATTAGGTGTTTAATAATTTTCAAATTTTGTAAAAGTTTGCAATATAAATATGAAAAGCAATGAGTTATAAGTAAGAAGATAAAAAACAAAGTATGCAAATGACATAAGAATATAGAGTGATTTAGTTTTAACATAACGTAAGTCTACTACTCTAACTTCTTAGTTATAAATTTTGAATGAATATCTACTTTAATATATATAATATTTTATAATAAATAATATAAATATATTATAATATATTTTTATATTTCATATATAATATATAAATATATATAATATATTTGTATGGGGTTATAAAAGGCTAATGGATGTTTTAGTCTTTTTATTTGTTAAAAACATTCTTAAGTTCATGAGAAACTTAGGTTGCGTTCTCTTTGCTATTTTCAAGTCATTTTTAGTTTTCAATTTTCTAAAATAATGAAAACGCGTTCTCTTTGCTGTTTTTTAAAATATATTTTTTAAAACAAAAAAAAAAAATTGTAAAGAAAACTCAAAACAACAAAAAGTTGTTTTGAGTGTTTTCATTCAAAACAAAATCTAAACTTAAAATACATCTATTTATTTATTTATTCATATTTTATTATTGTAATGGAAAAAAATATTACAAAATTCATTAACTTTAAAATGTATATATTTTTTTAATAATATATTAATATTAAATATTTATAATTTACTTAATAATCAAATTTATTGAATAAAATATCATTAAAAAAATATTTTCAAAATTTCAAAGAGAACGTGTTTTCTAATTTTCTGTTTTGAAAAATAGTTTTTCAAAATGACAAAGAGAATGCGTTTTCAATTTTCTAAAAATAGATTATCAAAACAGAAAACCGAAAATGAATTCAAAACTGAAAACTGAAAACTGAAAATTGAAAAGCAAAGAGAACGCAGCCTTAGATTCCCAACCCCCATAAAATTTTTTTTGTGGAAAAGTTGCTTAAAAATTGTTCTCGAGAATTCTATTTTTTAGTATTCTTTTTATAAAAAGGTTATACCAAACATAGAAATACAGATTCTTAACCTAACATTTACAAAAATTTTAAAATTTCTCCTGTACCAAACCAAATGCACCTAAAGAATACACTCTCCAACTTATTATCATCAAACTCACTTTCTCTTGCACTTGTACTTATGCTTAAAAAATAAAAAGATAAAAAAATAAAAATTAATTTGGCCAATGGCCGCATGACCTATCTCCGCCATTAATACCCATATATTTATAATGTCAATGTATATATAAATATTTATTCATTTATTTCCTATATTTATCCATTAAGTTATGGATTGGAAGACTCCTACATTTCTTAATGAAAACATAGTTTTTTTTTGGTTATTTTCTATTATATGTATATATATAAATTAAACCCATTCCATTTAACATTGTATCAACACTTATTTTTATTTAAATTTTATTAAGAAATAAAATACAACTGCTAATCATCATTCTGTAAATATAAATTTCCACTTCAAATGGTTTATATATGTTATATGTTGAGATCATTTTTTACTTGACACCCTTTTAATATGACTCATAATATAATAATTAAGATAGTGTTTATTAATTACTGGATATAACATAAAATATAAGATATAAGAAGCATGCCGAACTTTTTAACTTTCTAACATATTTGTTAAATTTATCTAAGAATAGTTGAAAAAACCCTCGTGTGTCTCTTATATGACTTTTTACAAATAAATTTACCTGGCATTTTATAAATAAGCCCAAATTACTCATATACCCTTATATAAACCTTTACCTATTTCTTTTCATACCTTCATCTTCTTTCTCACCATCAAACTTTTCCTTGTTCATCGATTTTTATTCACCTTCATCTTCTTCCTCACCCATTTATGTTCTCACCCGAGTTCTTTGTCTCTTTTCTCACCTATTTGATCTTCCCATTTTGTTTGCTTCAACGTTCATCTTCTCATCGATTTTTCTCTTCCTTCTTTTTTTTTTTGATTTTTTAAATTATTTTATTTTATTTTATATTTTATTATTTAATATAAAAATATGTTTTGGTAATTTTTTATAATGAAAATATTTTATTATTATAACTCCACCTATAATTATTTATAAATCTTTTTAAAATATATTTTTGAACATGGATTTAAAAAACAAAACACTATTTTTATTTTATATTTGTTGATAATTCACATTAATCATAAAATATTATTTTAATAATAAATTTATTCTTGATGTTAATATATAATTTTGAATGAATTTAATAATAAGAATATTTTAATAAAAAATTCTTATCTAATTGTTTATCATATGCATTTAATAAATATATGAAAAGAAAATATATAATCCTCAATAAAATATAAAAATTTTAACAAATAATCTAATAAAAATATTAGAATATTTTTTTAACCCAATATTAATCATTTTATGTATTGATTTAAAAAATATTTTGATCTTATCTTAAGATTTTTTTATTTTACTCATTAAACGCTATTTAAGTACACCAGGGAGGAATTGCTTTACTCCTATTATGATAATGCAATGCAAGTCTGTTGGTAATATGAACGAATGCCGTGAAATTACACGGATCGTTGACGTGGCATGAAAATTTCGTAATCCCGCCCAAACCCCTGATTTCATTTCGTCCGCGATTGAATTTCAATTTCGCATCCGCAGCTTATTATCTCCGCCTTTCGGCGATCCTTAAGGCCTTTCTGCACCTTTCTCTCTCCCTCTCTCTCCCTCTTGCGCAAGCCCTAACCCTAACCGCAAGGTTTTCACAAACGGCAAGTCCTACCGATTCTGAGTCGATTTTAGCTGTATTTTTTATGGATTTTAATAAATAATTTCAGTGCTTGTTACTGATTCGCCTCTTCGACTGCAGGATTCGCCATGAAAGGAGGAAAATCGAATGCCAAGGCAGACAATAAGTAAGTTCATTGCTCCTTGTAATCTACCAACGTTTTTTTGTTTGATCTATTTTATTTGTATTTTAATCGCCACGATTGGAATGAAAATAAATAGCTAAATCGAAGCCGTATAGATCTCGATTCCTTTTCGCTTTCTTTTGGTTTTACGTGTCAATTATGTTTGGGTTTTTGGTGAGCAAGGCTGTCTGTGAAGAAAGGAGCTGCAAAAGCAGGCAGAAAATCAAGTAAGAAGGAAAAGGACCCTAACAAGCCTAAGAGGCCTCCGAGCGCTTTCTTCGTCTTCATGTGCGTGCTTTGTTTTTAATGTACCTTGTTGTTGACATTGACGTGGCGAAGATTTATGCTGCTGGTTTCATTTTTTTTTTCCCTCGAAGTATTTAGTTGATTCCCAATTCCTTCTTGCAGGGAAGAGTTCCGACAACAGTACAAAGAGAAACATCCAAACAACAAATCTGTCTCTGTAGTAAGTATTTTCCGTTGACTTTCAAACCTATATGGATTATTCGGTTGACTAGTTAATCACTTCATAATTTGCGGTCTGGAACTAGGTTGGCAAGGCTGGTGGTGACAAATGGAAGTCATTGTCTGATGCTGTGAGTAATATGCAAAACAATTGATAATTTTTCTTCTGCCTTGATCTGCTGCAATCATTGATTTCAGATTGTAGCCCGTTAAACCAGTTAGTTAACAGAAACTGTTCTCCTAATGTTTAGGAGAAGGCGCCATATATAGACCAGGCAGAGAAGCGAAAGAAGGAATACGAAAAAAAGATGGAAGCTTACAACAAGAAGCTGGTAACTTACCCAAGTCTCTTCTGGTTGTCCACTTTTTGTCTGTATTTTGCTTTTATATAAACATTAGCTGTTATAATTGTTTTGTTTCTATTAGGTGTCTTATCCCTAAAATTGCCCATATATGTTTCTTATTGTTGTTTTAATAGTACTGGATCTTTCTTTGTTATGCTTTCTGGTTTCTGCCAGCAGTTTTTAGTTAACTAATAGTTGTATTATACTTAATAAAAACAGGCTCAAGGATCTAGTGCTGCAGAGGAGGATGAGTCTGACAAGTCTAGGTCTGAAGTTCATGATGATGAGGAAGATGATGAAGGCAGTGGCGAGGTTTGAATTATTCCTTGTGGATTATATCCAATAATATTTTTAGAAATTTTGTACTTTGTATGTGTTCTTATTTTATGCTATTTTGCATTTACATTGCAGGAGGAAGATGATGACTAAACATTGTCTTTGGTGGTTGCATAGTTTTGTGGCTGTTCTAGTGTTTGAATCAGTCTGTTAACCTCCTTGGGTTCTTAGCAACATTTGACAATTTCCAGTACCAATGACTTTACCCCTGCTATCAAATTGTTTTGCCATCTAGATAAGTGGATAGTGGATAGAATTTAATCTCATTTCTCTCTGTATCTTGTAACTGAGTAATGTAGAGCAAGTTATGCATTTTCATGGTTTTAGTTATTGTATAGCATGTTTCCCATTAGTTTATGTTTTTTCCTTTTTTGTCTGGAAATTTTTATTGCCTATTATGTTAGAGATATATCTATGATTTGCATTTGATATTGGCCTTGCCCGTCATTGATTTGTCCTTCTTCTAATTAATTGCCTTGTCAGATCACCCTGTCCTTTATTCTTATTTTTCTTTTCAGCAGTGAAGCCTAGGGAAGCTTGCAATGTTTTTAAAATATAGTGGCAAATCCTTGATGGGATGACAAAAGTAATTATGCTTTCCCTTGTCATACTAAGTGAATTCTTTTTTTATCTTTTAATTTTTAATCCTTTTGTGTTACTGAGTAATTTATTGTAATGGATTTTTATGGGTTTGAATGTGTATGCATGCTTTATGCTGTGAATTAACCATTTTAATTTTTTGTTTGCTTGTATTTCTTGAGTTAAGACAGCTGGTTCAGGTTGTCCCCTTGTTTGCTCCAATTGTGCTTGTCATTTGTTTTGAATAGGTCTGTCTGGTTTGTCTTCTAATACTGGCTGAAAGTGTTAAGATGGTTTATTTATAAGTTTAAATTTGGTAAATGTGTTTGCATCAACAGTTTGTGCAGGTTGTAATTGCATTGCTTCTTTGAAGCTATGTTTTATTGAGCTTCTAGCTTTCTTGTTTCAAGTTTTTACTATTGGTTATCATTTTTTCATTGTATTTTGATTTTGTTTTCAATTGGGATAAAATAAAAATTTACAATTGATGTGTAGTTTACAAGAAAAGATAGAATTAGGAATATGGGATTTCATAGTAATATTGAAGTGGTTTCTATCAATAGATGCTTTTGTAGGTAGGGTGGATGACATATAACAAATCTTAAGCAATAGAGATTGGGAAAGAGAAAAACTTGGTGGAAATTTTAGGTCAATTGGGTAATAATTATATTGGATGTATATGATCATGGACGGAAATCATTGGTTTATGAGTTATCCCTCGCTTGTGTATGTGCACAATTTGGTTAGATTTTGAAAAATTTAAGGTCCAAGTTGTAAATTATTTTAGTAGTTAAGTTAAATCATTAACTTATAATATGGTTTTGTTTAAAAATTAATTTGGATAGCTTGAATGTTGCATAAATATTTTACCTTTTAAATTGTTAGAACTAGTGTTGTGTGTGTGTGTGTGTGTGTGTATATATATATATATAAAGAAGATATTTTGTCTCATGGTTGTACCTTGGTGTGTGTATATATATATATATCTTATTGTGAATAATAAAATATAATACTTTTACCCTAACCCCTCCCTAGATTTAGTAATTGCTATCGTAGATTGATGCCACCATCATTAATCACTTCATTCGTCGTCAGCTTTTTAGATCTCGTTATTGCTGTGTGAGTTGTTGGTATTCTGCAGCCTCACACCTTGTCACTTCTTCCTTTGGTTTGTCATTCATCACTTCAATAATATTGGTCTTTTGCCATTGTCGATCTTAGTTCTTTGATATTTTGACAGTTGCTTGCGTTTGTCACTTGATCTTTCAACACAATTGGCTTTATGTCAATTGTTGCCTTGTTTTTCTCGTGTAATGCGATTGACAACGACCTTAGATTTGCTTTTGGCTGGTCTTCAATCTTGTGGTCATCTATTAGATTGTCGGCCTCTTTCGTCAATGGTGACCTTAGATCTATTTCTAGTTGGTCTTTTTGGTTTTTGTGGTTGCCTATCGAACCATTGGCTTCTTTAGTCATCGTTAGACACTTGAACAAGTTCTAGGCTATATTTTCAAATTTGGTTTGCAACAACTCTTTTAGATCTTGATTTTGCAGTTTTAGATTTGGTTTGTAGCAACTTTTTTGTTTTAGATATGGTTTGCATAGCTTTTGATTTGTCTATCTAGTTGGTTTTAGGTTTTTCTCTATGGTCTGTTCAAATCTTGGAGTGGTGAGTTTCTATTCAATTGTATTGTGCATGTGGTAGTTCTTGTACATGTACTATTTTTATTTGGTATTTCAACCATTACCATTGACAAATTGAATGGTAAGAACTATATATCTTGGTTAATGTTTGTTTGAATGTGGTTTTGTGGACACAATGTTAGTGACCATTTAACTATGAGGCTCTCTGACATTGCTAAAGCTGATAGGATTGTATGGAATAGCATAGATGCACAATTGGTTACGTTGTTGTGGCAGTCAATGGATGTTGATTTCGTTTCTTTATTTTGTGTCTACGAGAATTGTTTCAATATTTGACCTAATGCTTAGTAGCTATATATTAATGATATTGTACATCTATACATTATCATTAGTAATTTGTTTTGTAGTTAGAAATGAGACTCAAATGTGTCTATTTACTTGGGTCATATTTGGTCAGTTGTGACACATTTCAACGCTACACTCTTGGTTATAGTTGATCTTAATGAGTAGAAGAAGCAAAGAGACAAGTTGTTTATGGTGTTTACCCTTGCTGGACTTGGGCTTGATATGGATAGTGTTTGTACTTGGATCTTAAGTAGTCCCACCATACCTACCATGGAAGAGGTATTTGCTTGGATCTTTCGTAGTACAAAGACATTTTATGGGGCTTCAATTAGAGAGCGATATATCCTTGCCTTTTAAACTCATGGATCTTTCTTTGAAATTGGACCTAGAGGTTGTTTTGGTAGACGTGTTGGGTGTGGTTGCAGTGGTAAGCGCTCTTATTGTAATAATTGTTGTTGCCCTAGTCATTATAAGGATACATGCTATGCACTCTATGGTTGACCTTCCAAGGCCAGTGTTGCAATTCCTTAGGGTGTAGACACACAGTCCATGGTATTTGATATCTTTCATACTGAGCCACTAGTTTCCACATATATGATCTATGCTGAGGAGTTGATTGAGTATTGTTAGTTTTAGGTAGCTTGGCATGCTTTATCTCCCATAGCTTTTATTACCTAGGGATCTCTTTCTTTTGCTCAGTCATCTAGTAGTACTTCTCATATATGTCTTACTCATGCTTACCTTAGTCACTGAATTTTTTATTTTGTTACTTTAGAGCTTATTTTTGGTAATAAATTTTTTTTCTCTTATTTTGATTCCTCTATGTCCTTTCCTCTTATCATTGTGGTTGATGGGTCTAAAACCCTTTCCATTGATATTGGTAGGGTTGATCCATTTTTGTCTATTACTTTTAATTTTGTTTTACATGTCTTTAGTTGCCCATAGTCTCATTTCTATTTGTTGTCTCACTCGTTTGAATTTTTGTGTTATCTTTGATTTTGATTATGATTATGTTCTTGTGCAGGATTGGGGTATAGGGCGGATGATTGGCACTAAACGTGAGTTTAAGGGACTTTATCATTTTGCCTTGCCATTGCTAGTGCTACTATAGGGATATCTTCTCTTTAGATTCATTTTTGGCTTGGTCATCTTCACTTTTCTACTCTTCGATGGATGATTCATTCATTGTTTTCTTTGACTATTCTAGAATATAACTCTTGTCAAATGAGAAAACATGTTTATTCTTATTTTAGTCATCTTAGTAGAGAGATGATGCTCATTTTGATCTTGTATATTTAGACATTTGGGGTCCTAATAGAGCTAAGTTTAAATAGGGTTTTTTCTATTTTGTTACATTTAACTAGAAGAAGTCCTTATATGGGGTGAAGTAATCTCCTCGATGTTGGTTTGATCATTTTAGTTTGGTTATTTAATCATTTTGTATGAGTAAAAGTGAACTTGATTATTTTGTTTTTTGTTGTTATTCTCTTGGTAGAGTCATATTATTAGTAGTGTACGCAAATGACATTGTTATTATAGGAGATGATGGTGTTGGTATTGTGCAGTTGAAGACTTACTTGCATTCTTATGTTTAGACTAAAGATTTGAACAAGTTGAAGTATTTTTTTGGCATTGAGGTAGTTTAATTTGCCTATGGTGTGTGCATCTTTGAAAGGAAGTATGTCTTAGATATTTTTGGAAGAGATTGGTATGGATGATTCTTGGCTTATAGATACTTTTATGAATCTTAATGTTAAGCTTGTATTAGGATGTGGAGGATCCTTTACAATATAGAAGACTAGTTGAGAAACCTAATTACTTTACAATTATATCGTCGGAGGATCCTTTACAATGTAGGAGATTAGTTGAAAAACTTAATTACCTTACAATTACACTATTAGACATCTCTTTTATTGTCGGTGTGATAAGTCAATTATTGGACGCCTTACGTCATAGTTACTAACATGTTTTAGTACATTTCTTGAAATATATTAAAAATGCTCATGGTAAAAGTTTGTTGTTTGAGAATAAAAGAGACAAGTAGGTTGTTGGACAGATTGATGCATATTGAGTTGGTTGTCCTACAAAAAGGTGCTCTATTATTGTATCATGATTGGAGGAAATTTGGTGTGTTGGAAGAAGATTGGTTTGGTTGTCCTATAGATAGGTATTTTATTTATCTTGGGTTATTGTGTCTTGATTGGAGGTAATTTAGTATATTGGAAGAGTAAGAAGCAAAATGTTGTTAAATCTAGTGCATAAATAGAATATCGGGCCATTGCTTCACCACATCTGAGTTGATTTGGCTCAAACAATTTTTTATGGAGTTGAAATTTGAAAATTCAAAACCTATGTAATTTATTTGTGATAATTAGATGGTTGTGTCTAATCTAATTTTTCATGAGCTAACTAAATATATTGATAGACTATTATCTTGTGAGACATTGATTTCTAGAGATATTAATATCTTATTTGTTGGTTCTAATGTCCATGATTTGCCTATATTTATATTAAATTAGGTACATATGATAAATATTTGTGTGACATTGATTTCTAGAGATATTAGTATCTTATTTGTTGGTTCTAATGTCCATGATTTGCCTATATTTATATTAAATTAGGCACCATATGATAAATATTTGTGCGCTTGAATGGAGTCCAGTGTTGTATATATATCTTAAATAGAGTTGTACATTTAAGACGTTACGTGTTATAGTTGTACGTTGTACGTTGATATATATATATATATACACCATATTGTGAATAATAAAATATAATATCTTTTCCTCTCAAAGCATTACAAATACAAACTCAAAAGGGACAAATATTATTATAAAAATTATGAAGCATAATTGAGATATTATATAATGACCTATTTGATATCATCGTACATTATGGACTACAAATAAATTTTTTTGAATATTTTATGACGTGGGATGATGGAAAGTCATTTTAAATAAATTCAAGCAATTACAATTACAATACTCATAAGTGCAAGTGCAGCAAAAAAGGGTTAAAACTCAAAATATAAATGTTCAAACCCTTCTGCCAAAGGTGGTTTAGGCATACTTTTGATGTAATAAATGTTCAAACAATTTGTATGAAAAGTAGTAATAAAAAAATTTAAATCTTAAATATAATTTTTTGGTGCCAAATCTATTTGTATAAAACTTATTTACAAAGTGTTAAAATGGCTCTATGGGGTAAAATAGTAATCATTGATATATTTTTTTTCATACAACATAGTTCTTCGAGTATGTATTTTCAATATTATACTATGAATAGTATGGTTTAAAATTTGATTTTGTTTTTTTTTATTTTTATTTTGTAGGCAACATGCTAAACTAAATAGTAAGGTTTGATTCCTAGAATTTACCAACTAAACTTTTGTTTTTAAAATTACATTAAATTAGTGGGTCTTTTTTAAATTATTTGTGCTAAATCATGCATGTCTCTGGGCTCTATCTATTTTTGTGATGTGTCCGTAATCGGATTATTGAGCCAATTGAAATTGTTGTCTTGCTATAGAGGATTTTATACTAACTTATTTGAATGTTATGATCTAATGCAAAGATATGTGATGGTTCTCATTTTCTATAATTTGTTTGTGTTTTAGTGGATTAGTGTTTGGGTGTCCATTTTTGTGCAGTTTGAGAGATTTATTTGTGGGCTAGTGGATTGTTTTCCTTTTTTGTGGTTTGAAGTGTGAATTATGAAAGACTGCTTTATGAAATGAAATGGTTGGGGGATAAGCATGTCAGTTTTTTGTCTGGTTGCAATAAATTTTGTTTTAGCTGTCAATATATCCGCCTTCATTGTAATTATCTGTTAATCACAGCAATTCAACACATTTTACTTGTACATTAATTGTTTATGCTTATAAGATTTTGTGTGATTAGTCTATTTTTAAAGAAAATTGCTATAATAGTTTTTGTTTATTGCTTTTCTTTATTGTTGCATAAGTTGGATGAAGTTTTAGTTTTTAAAGCTATGGCAATATACTAGGCCTAAATTTTATCAAATGTAATTACTAAATTTTATTTTAATTCCCCAATAATGCCTTTCTCTAACCAGCCTTTTGATTTGCTTATTTTAATTGATATTATGTTCAAGTGTTCTTTATGCAGTTTCTATTTGTTTTATTTATTTATTTTTTCTTTTGGGTATAAACTTCTTTCATGCTATTGGTTTAGTTTTAGTATGGTCAACTATTGCAAACATGTCTTAGTTAACTATAGAAGTGTACTTTGATTTTACTCTCTAGATAGTGTTATTGTTAATTATTTTTTCTATGGCTTAAAGTTGACCAATCAAGTTCACTTAGATTCTCATTCTAGTTATTTTTGCTAAAGTTTGTTTGATTTTGTTTGCATGTTTATTTATTTATTTATTTATTTATTTTGGGGGGGGGGGGGGGGTATTATAAGTAAAAACTTAAAGGGATGTTGTGAAACGTATTGGGGATTCTTACCATTGGATGTAAATGGTTGTACTAATCCTGATCAGATATTTGTCCAATCTAAATGAATGAGATATGGAGTTAGTGTATGCGTTGGGACGTGTTTTATGAGTATCTCTTAACAGAGATTAATAGAAGCAATAAAAAGTAGAAGATTTGTCGTCTTTGTTGTTGAGGTTATTATTATGCTTTTTGTTTAGGTATTTAGGTGGCTTTAAGATGCCAGTTTTTGGGTGCGAGCCTTTCGTGTGCAAATTATTGGCCGCCTAGACGTAGTTTTAGCAAGTGTAGGGGTTAATGGGATTTGAATACTACTTTTCTCATGGGTTGGAGCCCCTTGTAGGTGACACAATTTTTGAAACGCGTTGAGTTCTGATGTTGCAAACTCGGCATTTTAACAAGATTGATTGTCTTTCCAATTTTGAGGGGCTAATAAATCGCATAAATAGGGAGTCTATTAAGATAAAAAAAACATCATTCAATTTTAATTTATAATTAAGAGATTATTGAATTTTAAATTAATATATAATTCTATAATTAATATTAATTGTCTTTAAAAATGACTAATGAAATTTTGAAATTTTTTATTTTAATATAAAGTTTGGTGATCTTTTTATATTTTTGAATGTGAATTTAGAAAAAAAAAAAAATTAATTTTATTTTTTTAATAATTTATATTAATCATAAAATACAATTTTAATCATAAATTTGTTATTGATGTTAACAAATAATTTTTAATGAATTTAGTAATAGGGATATTTTGGTAAAAAAAACTTTTATCTTGGCACTTATCATATGCATTAACAAATACATAGAAGAAAAAATATAATTATTAGTGGATTCTAAAAAAATTAATAAATAGTCTGATAGAAATCTTAAAATGTTTTTCAACTTTATTTTGATCATTTTATATCTTGGTTCGAAAAATATTTTAAATTTATCTTGATGTCTTTTATCTTATTCATTCTAACAAATGTTATGTGCATGTGATGAGTGTGTGGGAATGTTAATTGTCCCACATTACTTGTTAAAGAGGGATAATGTGAGTATACATAGTCCAAATCATGATATTAAGTTTGGGTCTTAAGGGACACCAAAATTTTGTGAACAGGCGAACCCATACCCATATGTACGCCCCACTGCCCGTAGTATTCTTTTTGATTCGAATCGATCCGAATTGAACCAATCGACCGACTAGATGAACGATAACATATGGTTCGTCCGCTCACAATATTTGAATGCCCTATAAAGCTCAAACTCAATATTATAATTTTGACTATGTATACACATTATCTCTCTTGGCCAAGGAATGTGGGACAATTAACGTTCCCACACAATCACCGCATATACACTCACTCACGCACAACCACCCCTGATAGGATAAGAAACAAAAGAAGAAGAAGAAGAAGTCAGTCTCCCTGCGATAAAAGGCACCGCTACGTACCCAGTTGGCCAGTAGTGTCCTGTTCTAACGACTCCTTCCTTCCAACACGTAACGTCCACTGTGCGGTCTCTCGGCGAGATTGCTTGGCAATTTTGTAAACGACCACCACCTTCGGATGCATGCAATGCATCTTTCTTTCCTGGGAATTTTTCTTTCACCAAGTATTTCTATAATAAACAAATTAATTTTGACGGGCATTTCTTGACCATATATTGCTCCCTCCCACAAAATTGATAGCTACAATTGTGATTGCGGCTGCAGGCAAGTGCAACACAGACACAAGATTGACCAGAATTAATTCTGAAAAAGAATATTTAATGTTCAAGTTAATTAATATAGAAAAAGATAGACGAGACAAATACAAGGGAGAGACTCAAAGAGAGCAAGCAGGGAAGGGATATATACTCTTCTCTTCTATAGGATAGAGCATTGAGGGAGGGAGACAAATTATATAGAGCACCACATGGAGGTGGAGGTGGGGCTATATATTAGCCATGTCAAAATCTGTGTCAAATTCTAGGAAAAACTGATATTAGAGGAGACGTAATCATGCATGGGTTTTTTTTTTTGAGATTATTAGTCACATACAATTATTCTTCAAATTACTATGTAATTAGAGTCTTGGTGTTAGCTGCTAGGTACATGAACCAGCTCTTACATGCATGAAGCCAAATTATAGTAGTAGTAAATTAGAAAAAAACAAGCAGCAAACTGAAGAGGGTGTGATGAGCACAGATAGAAATGGGCCTCCAACATCTTATTCTGAGCCCACCAAAATGCCCTGACCTGACAATTTGAAGGTTGGACTTAGAGTGTGCTCTAAGCAAATAATGGCGCATGTTTTGTTGGAGAATGACAAAGGGTTTGATTAGATTCCATGGCTGTTGGGTGATGCTTATATGGTAGTTGATTAGGTGCACCAACCTTGTTCTCTCCAAAGCTATCTCCAATTACTGGACCCTTAATGACAGCTTGGGCCCCCCCCCCCATCCCTTGCTTATTTATTTAGAGTTTCAAACCAATTTTATTTAATTTTTTTCTTTTTCATTTTGATGAAAATTCATAGCTAGTAATAGACTGTAATTCACTAAACACGTGTAGCAGTCCAAAAAAGGTCAATTTGGCCCATGGCTTAATTTCAAAGTGAATGTGACAACAACCAAAAAAGAAAAAAAAACTTACATGGGCATGATGATGAGAAGCAGTCTTATCTATTTTAGATTAAAGTTTGAGATGTGGCAGTTGAATTTGTTTCTGTTACTCCTTTTGTTTTACTTACAAGTGAAGTGAATACAGATAGTTGCAGTTCTAACATTGACTTTATTAAATTGAAGGCATATATATAAGATTAAAAGTTATGTTTGTTTTTCTTATATCTAATTATTATTATTATGCAAAATTTATGGAGTGAGTTAGACATATATAATTAATAATAATGCTATTCAACTCTTAAGTTTATTATTATTATTATTATTATTATGCTTCCACCATCCCCAAATTGTGGCCTATAATCTGAAATTAGATAAAAACATTAATTAATCTCTAATGGGCCCATAATTAATCTACTTTGCTGGGTGCTAAGCCAGTAGTATTGTGTAGACGTTGCGTTGCCTAAAGTTTCTAATTTATATATTGGTGACTAAGAAGCACATGGCATGTCGGAATTTAGGGTTTGAATGTACTAAAAATACACTCTATTAATTAAACAATCATCCCCTCTCTCTCTCTCTCTCTATATATATATATATATATATGTTGCAATCTATCTATCTATCTATCTATGGTCAAGAAATTAAATAGAAGGTCTCTATTTGTTTGAAATCCTTACCCTTTCGTACGTAACTAAAATTAATCATACATTAATAAACTAAATAATTAGACCGTATTCCATGTGATTTAGTCAACCTTCGACAATGATATCTATAATAGATAATAATTTATATAAATTTTACATAAATATATATATATATATGTAACAAGAATTATTTATAATAAATATTTACTAAGGGTGAATTCAAGTTAGTTGAAATAAAATATTATAATTTATATAGTTCATACGATAAATATATGATCTTGAAGTAAATAAAAATTTAAAATTATTTAGTAAAATGGGTATAAATAAATAAAAAAATCAAATTAAGTATTTTGAACTATGAAATGTTTTAAATATTCTTAACAATTCTTTGTTCTTATATATATATATATACTTTATTAAAAGACATTTATAATATTTCATAAATCGAATTATAAATAAAAGAAGGCAAATATTTGATTGATATTTATTGGTGGATAAAAAAGGAGAGTTATTTTGTGATCGTATGAAAATGTTATAAAATAATACCCAAAAAGTATAGAGATGAAATGTTTTATATGACGCAAATGACGTAATCAGCCAGTTTTGTTGGAGAACTGAGTTAGCAGCAAATGACCATATCGTGCCGTAAAAATATCGCGAGTCACGAGAGTTTGATTACGCGCGCGAACCGCGAGGATTATGCTAGCCTGCGCAGGCAATTGCGCTCCACGCTAAAATACACCTCCCGTGCCGAAGCAGACACAGTCACTGTGTGTGTGGATTTGTATATATCCGTTGCTTCAATTCTACTCCTCTTCCCGCAGCACAAGCACAAAGATGGGAATGGCGAGGAACGTTGCCGTGGCTGGGGCCGACGAGCTACTGGCAATTATGGAGTGGGAAAAGCAAGAGCTGCAGCAGCAGCAGCAGCTGAACGGCGGCGACGGCGGTGGGTTGTACGTGAAGGTGATGACCGACGAGCAGATGGAGCTTCTGCGGCGTCAGATCTCGGCCTACGCCACTATCTGCGAGCAACTCGTTGAGATGCACAAGGCCATCACTGCCCAACAGGACCTTGCTGGTTCATCTCTCTCTCTCTCTCTCTCTCTCTCTTGAACAGTTGAATTCAATTAATTTGTGTGGTGGTTGGTTTTGTGGATAATTTAGGTTTAGTGTGGCTGTTGAGTTCAGGGTTTCGTTGGTTGAATTAATTACTTCGGCCTATTGATGAGTTTCTTGTGGCGTTTAGAGTGGCTACCACCTTCTAAGGAATCTTTACCCCTTTTTTTGACCTTCTTCTTGGAATTGTTTTGGAGTTTGTACTTTTTTGGGACCGAAGATTCTTGTTCTTTTTTATTATGTTCATACTTCGTAGTTCATCTTTCTTTGCCGCCACTCCCTTCAATTTTTTAATTTTACTTGAAGGTTTTTGAGTACTCGCTGCTTTTCTTTTAATTGATGAGGGTATAGCTGGTTATGCATAATTCTTGGGATCTTCTTGAGTTTCTCCGAAAGTTGGATTTTGCAATGAATGAAATGCTACTAATACCCAACTGGTTTCAGTGGAGAAATCAGCATATCACTTAGGGTTTAAACAGAGTGAAGTTTGTCCCCAATTTGTTAAGAGTTCCCTGTTAGGGAATGTTTGTAAATTATTACTTAAAACTCCATACGGGAGGGCTGAATTTCAGTAAAACTATTTGATACTATATATACATACAAGTATGGGGTTTGGTTTAGAGAAAATCCATTCTTGTGTCCAGTTTTGGTACTTAACTACCTGCTAAGGGTGAGGTCACAAGCTCTTTGTATCTCTTTAACAAGACTACTTTGGATTTAGAAGTGAAAATGCAAGTTACCTGGCTTGAGCGTGTGTTGAGAGTATTGACCTAGCCTGCTAACAGAGTGTATGGGTCACCTGCTCAATAATTTGCTTCCACCCATCCTCTTCGTGGGGCTCGAGAGAGAAATGAGTTGTGCCTTTCACCTGCTACACTCGCAGGTGGTTTTGAAACATTTTTGTCTAATTAAAATGATCAGCTTTGTAACTGTTGTCTACAATGTGTCAAGCTTATGGTTTGAAACATCTTCGTGTCATGGAAATGCTCAACTTCCAAACTTTGTTCTTCTTAGTCCTTATATGGTTGATATTTGACATCTTTTTCTGCATACTTTCTCATCTTTTTTGTTATCAAAGTCCATCTTAGTATAAATTTTCAAGGAAAGTGATTAGTAGGTTTTATAATAATATATAGAGAGCTCTCCTTTGCCTCTACCAACAACCCATTCTTCTCCATGCTAGGAATGAGGCTGGGTAATATATACTGTGATTCATTGGTGACATCTGCCGGCCACAAAATCACTGCAAGGCAGCGCTGGACTCCAACACCTATGCAACTTCAAATTCTGGAAAACATCTTTGATCAAGGCACTGGAACCCCAAGCAAGCAGAAGATCAAAGAAATAACCATTGAGCTGGCACAACATGGACAAATTTCTGAAACAAATGTCTATAACTGGTTTCAGAACAGGAGAGCTCGATCCAAAAGAAAGCAGTTGGTTGGGGTGTCAAACAATGCAGAATCAGAAGCAGAGACTGAAATGGAGTCGCCAAAAGAGAAGAAAACAAAACCAGAGAGCATCCAAACCCATGAGAACGCAGCACAAAGGGCTGGAAATGTATATATTCAAAGTCCAGAGCTAAGTGCTGAAATGCATTACTTGGATGCCCTGCCAAATGCAGGGGAGCCTATGTTTCCATTAGATCATGGTTTGAGATCTCCTGGCAGTTTGGGCCATTTCGCCATGTATGAGAGCATCCCGAGTATGTATGTACTTGATTATGCTCTGTTGTCTAAAACCGTAATATAAAAACTGACATACATTTGCATGATCACATATGTTTGTGTTTGTCTACTGCTTGTGCATGCAGTAATACACGTTTTAAGTATGAAATCTCTAACCAATGAATTGTTCTTTTTTAAATGCATCTCTTTATGCAGGAATGGACCATTTGATTGGCAAAATGGAAATTCCAGGGGGCTTTAGTCCCTTTCAGCGTGTGGAAGGAGACGACATCTAATGATTTATAGAAGCTTATATATTGAACTTGAAGATAGTGGAGTGCATCTCTCTCTCCCTCTCTAGACAACATATAGAACTTAGCAGAATTGACATCTATCCGCACTGAAGTGAAGTTTACGGTTTGGCAAGACTTGCTAGGACTGAGAGTTGTTTATTGTAACCCTAGTCATCATACGGCAATTTGATTCCAATGAATTGGAATTCTAGAAAAAGTTAGTGATTTGAGTGAAATTTGCTAGTGTGACATTTATGAAAAAGCTGTTTGAGAAGACGAGTAATGGTGCTTGTCTTATTGTAAGCTGTGAGAAGACAAGTAATGATTGCATCAAGAAGTTGAGTTGCCATGGTTGACACTTGGTCTGTGGTGTTGTAATTGTGTGTTGATCCGAATGAAATATCAATGTGAAAGCCAGAGCTTGTGGTACTAACCGCTTCTCTTTCTTATACTTCAATTATAAGATAAGATAATTAGTTATTCTCTTGGTTTTCATTTGATGCTGAAATTCTTGTCCGAGGACAATAATGCATCAAGGCATGAAATCATTTCATTATAAGATCTTATTAATGTAAATGAATCGGGAATGGAAATCCCTCAGAATGGCAACAAAATGCAGTAAACTGTGAACTCTGAAATTGCACGAACAAGTTCTAGCATCCATGTTTGTTTAAAATTTTAGTTGAAAATACATAACCAGGGCGTACTATTTACAAAGTTAAAAAATTGCAGGGCTTGGCTGCTATTATATGCCACCAAATGCTCTGAAAACTCTGTTAACTGGAAGGTCACCTCGGCATATCTGGAGTAACAAAGGGAATCCATCCACTGGCAACTGGGATCAGTTTAACTTTCAAGAATGAAGCTCAAAGGCAGCAAAGCTGCAAAGCCAATGAGTATGTCATTAAGCTGCAAGAGATTGAAGGAAGAGCTTGAGACTGCAAGTTAAACATTACCAGCATTGAGTCCCCTTGAAAGTTGTCGTTATAGCACTTCAACATTCCATAGCTACAACATTGTAGTCAAACATGTGAACTTATTACAGTGTAGCTTACAAGCATGCTTTGTTTTCAGGAACCTTTAGACTCTTCCATTATAAGAGTTGAATCTCGAACGAACTTTCTGAACGGCACCAGTTGTGGATGCATTAGCCAAGTCATTTATGTTGAATGCAACTGAAAAGCTCCAAAAATCCTGTTTCAGGTTCCACCTCTGCCTCCAGAGGTAGGAAGCAGTTGTCTCTTTGGCAATTGCATCTGCAAGATTGATCAGTAAAATTTTACTTTAATCTTGGATGAATACCTTAATTTAAGATCTGGGTATTCAAACACTCTCACCTTTGATTTTGTTGTTCTCCAACCTCCTGAGTGCTGCTGTGGTGGGATGTATGAGAATTTCTCAATGGAAATCGGGAATGCACCACTAGTAAAGCCGGAGCTACAAGCTGGTGATAAATCCTACAATCGGATGCACAAATGTTAGCTTGCCTCGATAAAAAGCAAGTAAATCACAAATTATGACTCTGATTAAGATTAAAAGATCTCCATATTGCTGAGACAAATATTTAGGGCCTGTTCAAATTTAAAAACATTTTCTAACTTTTCAAGTCCAAATTTGTGTTGAATAATTGAATCTCCAGCAAAACAAGAAAATAGAAAATTCAATTTTGTAATTTTTTTAATTTATACTATGAATTAAAAGACATCATTTTAATATTTTTTAAAATAAATACTGTAACATAAAATATTAAAACATTTTTAGTTATAAAATTAGAATTAAAAATTTAAAAATATTTTCTGAAACTGAACAGAGCATTAGAAAGATCAGATGAATTATAAAATATTTATACCTTTTCATTAGAAAATGACTTTTATGTTACAGCGTCAGATGAATATTTAATTTAAGTTTCAAGTTGATGCAGTTTTAATAAGATCAGGTGCATTTTCTCAATATAACGGTATAGCTCCTATATCTTTCTTTGGAAGGTAAAGCCATTGCAATCCTTCCACCAAAAGAGCATTCCAAATTTACCTTATCCTCTGATGCGTCGGGATTCTTAATTTCCAAACGATCAAGATAAAACAATATCTGCACATGATGCAAATCGTCCAGAAAGAACTCATTGGCAAGAAAAAAGTAGCAAAAGCAGAGACAGAAAGATAAAAGAACATTTAATCCGAAACAGGAAATAATTGCAAGGACAAGTAGAATCATTCTATACTGCAGTCACTGTTTCAAAAAACTTGACCTACCAGAGTAACCATACCTTGTCAAGTAATTGGACATTTGATGTATCAGTTGCCATGACCTGCACACCAAGGCAGTTGTTGGGTTTACTGCAAAAAGGGCAGAAAATAGCATTGAACACACACCCATCCTCTCTACACCAAATTCCCTGTCCCGGAACACTATCAGGAGTTATATCACAGAGTCGCTGATCAACTGAAGATATGTCAGATATCACAACAGGTATACTAGTTGATATGTTTTCAGCAGCAGCTTCAGACCTTCCTTTCAGAAGAGTTGTCAAATGGACTTTTGATAAGGAAGTTATGGAGCACCTTATATATAAATGGTTCTGAGGTAGACCCAATGGATTCCTGCAGCATGAGCAAAAAATTTGCAGTCTCTTGTTCATAACATGACCTGAAGCTGTACATGATACCCAAGCATTATTTCCCGTGAGCAATTGAGTAACACTGGGCATCGTCAATTCATTTGGAGAACAGCTAGTCTCAAAAACAAATTTATCTCTGCAATTTTCGGCTTTAGTTATCATTGAGCTAGCCATAGAACTTGAGTGACCTGTAACTCTGGGATCAGGAACATCAAATTGTTCTACTTGCATGAGGTTAACTGATTTTAAGCCTGAAGGCTTTCTCCTTTTCTGAGTATGAGAATTGACACTCAAATTCAGAACTGACTCTGTTTCACCTAAATGGCTGTTCATGTTGGCACTGACATATTTTTCAGGAGTGACCACCAATGATGAAGTCGACTTTGAATGAGCTGCATTTGAATATGTCGGGGATCTGGAATGTAATAATAACTGGTCCTGAATCTTACCAGGGGCCTCAATTATTGTAGAATTAGAGTTTTCATCCTTGGAGAAGGATCTGGGACTAGCTAAAGGACTGACATTCATACTAGGGGTCTCCCTGACAATGGATATTTCTGGATCATCAGACGAAAATTCCATGGATAAGGCCCTGGGGTACCTGCATAGAGATGGAATTCATCTTGTAAACGAGTTGTAGTGCTTTGACATTTTGTAGGACCAGAAACCAATGAAGATACTTTTATCCAAGAAAATCAAACAAAGTATGGAACCTCATAAGCAAAATATCCAATAGAAACTTACAATCAACTGAATAAACTAAAATAACTATAAGAGCAAATGAACATGAATTCTAGACAAATTAAGGAAAATCATGGGGCATAACCCTTCAAAGCTATGGGCAACACTGCTCACTTGTAATGACAAATGAGGTAGAGACATAGCATCTGTGCCTAAATTGTGGCAGATTTGCAAGGATTCTTGCATTTTCATGGACAGATGCAAGTAAAGAAGCTAATCAAAGATCATAGAGTAAGGATTGAATCATGGAATATCATGACTTTGACAGGAAAATCTAGAAAAGTGGTGGATGTGATTACCGGAAGAAAAATTAGTAGTATGCATCTCCAAAAGACAAAATGGGTCATCTGGATATAAACTTTGTTACTCAAGGAAGGATCAAGAAATGAATGGAGTGAGGATTATTAGGGATAAGACTTAAAAGGATGGGGTAGTGGTTTGTTATAGGAGAAGAAATTGTGAATATTATTAGTACATTATGCATCACAAATTTGTTTCATGCCTAGTAGGTTTATAATGAAAGTTATATATTTGTTGAGGTAACTAATGGAAAAGGCATAGAGATAAACAAAAGGATTTCTTTGTGGTGTGCATAGATTTTTTTTTAAATAACAACATTTGTAAAGAAGTCTTGTGGATTGTTTTAGAAGATAAAGGAGCTTGAATTGCTTGTATGCAAGTTATTAAAGACATGTATCAAGGGGCAGAAACATGTGTTAGAACATAAGGAGATACTGAGGTTTTTTCAATTACAATTGAATTACATCAAGGAACTGCATTAATTGTAATTACATCAAGGAACTACACTAAGTCCTTACCTATTTGCCTTGTTAATGGATGGATGTAGTAAACATATACAAGCAAAGGTGTTATGGTGTATGCTACTTGCAACTAGCATTGTATCGGTGGATAAGACAAAAGGCGTGAATGCTAAGTTCAAGATATAGAGAAATACTCTAGAATCTAAAGGTTTTATGATAAGTGGAGTGAAAACAAAATATATGAAATGTAAGTTCAGTAAAAATATTAAATGTGTGTGGATGTATAACTGTAATATGTTATGGGAAAAGACACCATTTCCATGTCAATAGAACTGCCCTATTTCTTCCTTTTGAAAAATCTCACCCTAAAACAAGGCCACAGCAAGTTGGTGTGAGAAGCTCTTCATAGAGCCAACCAACCATAAAGCAAGAACCAATAATCACAGGACAGGAGAAAAAAAATATAAGTGCTCAGTACAAATCCGTAAAGGCGTATTATTGGATCAACACTAACCCGAGGTCTTTCTGAAAACTGCAGTCTAAATCAACACATTCTCTTGAACTGGTAACATCTTTTTCATCCACTATAAGCAATTCTTGAACTTCAACATTGTCTTCAGATTCTGATAGGATAAAAGTGACACAATTTGTTGTGACAGGAGTTGGACATTGAGATAACCTGGTACTTTTTTCCATCGAAATGATGCTTTCTGAAACTAATTTTGGCCCATGTTCGTTAGATTTGTTCAATTTTTTATTTTTATTCACGAACCCTTTGCCACGATCCACAGCAGCAGTACTTTCCACATTTACATCTAAATTATTTGTAGTATTAACAGCATCCTTGCCAAGCCGTTCCTGCTTTAGTTCAAATCAGGAAACATCCAGTTGATGCTGCTCATGTACAGACACGAGAATGAAAAGAAAATATAATGGAGCACCACAAAGTTGAGGGTGAATTTCATTTAAAACACAGATATACCTTGACAGTTCTGAAAAAGGATTTTAGTTCCTCAAGTGAGTTCTCAAAGTTGTCATACTGCCTAATTGATTTCCTCAGCCACTTTGAAATATATGTTGTATTCCGTTCTTCACGAAAGCGCTCATCTGCTTGAAACCCAAAAAAGAAAAATGAAATTGCTCTATGCGGCAACTAGAAGGGGAAAAACAGATGATTTGCAATGAAGGAATACAGTTGCAAACAACAACATTATTAGCTCAATTGCCAGGACTTCAGTCTCCATTCTCAAAAAAGTACAACATAAATGTGAAACATAGAATATATACCTAGTAAGATGACAGCTCCATAGTCAAACCTATGTCTGATACAACGGCCTACAAAAAACGAAGGCAGGAAGTCATAGATCATACAAATCACACAGACCAGTGAAAACATTTTTTTTTTTCAGCCAAAAAGAAGATGAGATGGCAGTGGGCTTCTGGCCAGACAATGTCTAGGGGCATAACCTCGCACCTATCTAGAACTTGTATTGGGCTCGAAACATGCCTGTGGTCAAGTTAAGGTGTGAAAAATAGGCTAATGCAGCCTTGCTCTGCAGAAACAGGAACCACGTTGCCCTTATGAAACAACTAAACAAAGTCATCAGGTCAAATTAGTCAGGGACTTCAGCAACAAACTAAAAGGGAACTCAAATCCAATTAGGGGGGCTGTTTGGGAAGGCTATTTGTTATCTAAAACCATCTAATATGTGTTTGGCTTAAAGCTATAAAATCTTAAGTGAATGACATATAACACATATAAACTCCAACACAAAGTGGAACAGAAGTAATGGCACAAGTTAACTAAACCTGATGTCATGAACTTTACCACAAATAGCTTAACAATATCACTACCTTAAAATGTAGAAAGAGAGTGAGGAAGAATGAAAGTATTAACTGTCAGATTGCTGAATCTGACAAGGGGTGTTTGAGGGGAAATCAAAGGAAATTAAGAGAAAGGAGAAGGGAAAGATAGAGAAAGGGGGAGAGAAGAAGAAGATAGGAGAAAATTAGAGAGAATATTCAGTCGATTTCATTCATGGATAATCCATCCTCATGATGTGGCCCTATATATAGGCTCACAACTGCTACCATGTGCAGTATAACAGATTTGTAACCGCCTCAGCTACAAGACAAAAAGATAAAAGACAAAAGAGAAAATATCCATAACAAACTAGGAGGCACAATTACATAGCTACCCTTGGCTTGTGACAACTCCCCCCCCCCCCCTAACACATGTCTTGTCCTCAAGAAATCATAACAACTGTGCCACTCGAGGAAATTGCTCGAGGAGGTCTAGGAGATACTCCCATGTAGTATGAGCGGGATGTAAATGGGTCCATTGCACCAAGACTTGAGTCAATGGTAGAGAGTGTTGATAAATCACTCTCCTCTCCAATATGGCCAGGGGTTCCATATTAACTACTACCTCTTCCAATGGCAAAGGAATATCCATAGTGGTGTTGTCCGTCTGTCCAATGACTTTCTTTAGCAAAGAAACATGAAAAACAGGTGGATTGATACGCCATTCAATAACTATAATTTGTAGGCCACCTCCCCCACCTTTGCTACTATGGGAAAGGGATCATAGTATTTGGGGTTCAGCTTGGAGGGAGGATTGTTAGAGGAGAGATGTTGCTAGAACCTCATAACCTTTAAGTACACCATATCCCCCAAGTCGAATGACCTCTCACTTCTCCTCTTATCTGCCATTTGCATCATTCGATTTTGTGCAGTAGTTAGTTCTTTCTTAATCACCTGCAGAGCTTCCTATCTTTGTTGTAAGTACTAATCCACTGCCATCTCTATATTCGAGTACTTCATAAGAACAGGCAGAATAGGGGGTTTGTAGCCAAATAAGGCTTCAAATGTGTTTTTTTCAGTGAACTATGGAACCTGGTGTTGTACCACCATTGGGCTAGGGGCAGCCATTTGTTCCAACTCTTAGGTTTAGCAAAACAAACAGACTGGAGGTAAGACTCCAAACACTGATTCACCCTTTTCGTTTGATCATCCATTTTTGGGTGATAGGCAGTAGACATGTGTAATTTCACCCCCCTAAACTATTGAATAATTCATGCCAAAAATTGCTAGTGAAGATCTTATCCCTGTCGGAGACAATGGATAGAGGCAGCTCGTGTATTTTAGCAACTGAATCTAACAACACTCTAGCAACCCCCGAGGCTGTGAACGGGTGTGCTAAGCTCAAGAAGTGATCAAACATGGTCAATCTGTCCACCACCACAAGGATCACATCCCTTCCCTCCAATTTAAGTAACCCTTCCACAAAATCCATGTAAATTTGTTCCCATGCTTGTTCCAGTATGTTGAGTGGCTGAGCAACCCTAGATAAGAAATCTACTCATGCTTACAGTGCTGGCAAGTGGAGCACTTCAAGACATAAGTAGTCACATCTTGCTTAAGCCATGGCCAATAAAACAGTTGTCTTACCCTATTGTAGGTAACATTCAAACCTAAGTGTCCCCCTATAGGAGAATCGTGTAGCGAATGAAGGATCCTCTCCTTGAGAAGGTTTCATCTCCTATCACCAACCTTCCTCTGTATTGCAATAACCTCGCTATTAAGGTATAATCAACTAAATCTAAAGGGTGAGCCGCCAATCATGAGATGATATCTTTTACCCGTGGATTGCTCATAACTTGCAGAATTTCCTTAATCAGAGCTAATAATGCGTGACAAACACCCCCTCTTCCCTTCGAGATAGTGCATTAGCTGCTGTGTTTTCCTTTCCCTTTTGATATTATATTGTATAGTCTAACCCAAGCAGCTTACACACTTTTTTTTTTTTTCCAACAGCTGCGTATGTAGCCTCTACTGTAACAGAAACTTGAGACTTTAATTGATGGCTTTCCAAATAATATCTCCATTTTTCTATTGCTATTAGGATTGCCAACAACTCCTTGTCATATATGCTCAAACTCAAGTGTTTCAGAGCTAGAGCTTGACTTAAGAAGGCCAAAGGCTTACCTTCGTACACCAACACAACACCCACCCTTGAATCACAAGCATCTATTGCTAAGATAAAGGGCTTTGAAAAATCAAGGCCAATATTGGGGCATGCGTCATTGCCTCTTTCAAGGTTTGAAATGTTTCTCCTGCGTTGCTATTCTAGCCAAAGTTATTCTTCTTGAGTAAATCCAACAGTAGCCTACTAATAATTCCATAGTTCCTAATAAACCTCATTTAATACCCCGCCAGGCTTAGAAAACCCCATAACTCCTTGACTGATTGTGGTTTTGGCCACTCCAACATGGTTGCAATCTTCTTAGGGTCTGTACTCAGCCCTTCTCATGTGATTACATGGCCTAGATACTCCACTTTTGCCTTAGCAAAGGTACACTTGAATCCCTTCACAAACAATTGATTGGATTTGAGAATTTCAAAAGCTACCCTCAAATGGTTTAAGTGTTGGTTCAGGGATGAGCTATAAATTAGGATATCATTGAAAAACACAAGGATGACTTTCCTAAGGTAAGGACTAAAGATGTGGTTCATCAAGGCTTGAAATGTTAAAGGGGGCATTAGTCAAGCCAAAGGGCAATACTAAAAATTCATAAAACCCTTGACAAGTCCTGGAGGCTGTTTTGTGCACATCCTTAGGTCTCATCCAGATTTGATGGTACCCGAATCTTAGGTCGAGTTTTGAAAAATTGTGGCTCCAACTAGTTCATCAAGTAAATCTTCAATAATTGGAATGGGAAATGTTACTATTTTGCCTAAAGTAATTACATGCTGGATTTATTGAAGAAATCAGGAAGAAATAATGATGATTTGGCAGCAGTTAGTTAATAGGACATAAATGTAACTAATTGTTTTATTAAGGGTAGATTTGACTTTTATAAAGTTAGTTATTTCCCTTTTATATTTTCGCCTCCCTTAGTCTATAAATAGAAGGGTGCGGAGGCCAGTTTTTATCATCATTCATTCATATCTTTTATTCCTTGGGTTCGGATACAGTGAGAGACGAGATTAAGAGCTGTGTGATTCTAGTTCTTGTTGTCTTCATTAGAGTATTGTATTTGAGAGGCAAAGTAGAGTGAAAGAGGGGTATTCTTGTACTGGTTTCTGATTTGTTTCTAGTGGATTGATTGCTTCTTGGATTGCTGGATGTAGTGCCATGAAAATGGCATGAACCAGGGTATATCTTGTGTGCTGCAATCTGGTTTGGTTTCTCTACTTTTAATTCTGTTTTTATTTTCTACTTTCAGTATTCAATATTGGTTTGAATTCGGTGAGGTTCTTGAGTGATTCTTGAGAGATCATAGTCTCGGTTTTAACAGGAAATTTGTTTTTGATAGTGATGGAGTTCAATTGATGGTAACCTACGCAAAATCGCCATGTACCCTCCTTTTTAACTAATAGGATAGGGGAGGCAAACAAGCTTTAACTTGGCTGAATGATGGATTTAGACAGCATTTCGTTCACTAATTTTTCTATCCTAGCCTTTTGTTTTGGAGGATACCTATAGGCTCAGATGTTGATAGGATCAGTGTTAGGTTTCAAGTGTATGGCATGATCAAGGAAACGGGTTGGAGGTAGGGTTGAGGGTTCTGCAAATACATCCTCAGATTCATTCAACAGTGAGTGTAGGGAATCGCAAGATTGTACCTTAGTGAGTGAGTTCAGAGTGAAAGACATTGTTGGCCATGGGCTGCCCTCCAAGCTGGTTGTTGCCTCCTTGGTTCCCTCTTCCTTGCCCCCCTCTATCTCAACTGCATATATGAAGTGCAAATTGAGCTATCAAGGACTCCCCTTGTTGTATTAGTTTCTACATCTTCTTTCTTGTCAACACCTTGCATTCTCCAGTCTCCTCACTTCTTGTCAATGTCAGCCTCTTCCCTTTTTTTTCAAAAGTAACTTCTAATTTATTAAAGTCAAAGATTAGAGGGCTTACCGTCCCCATCCAATCTACTCCAAGTACAATGTTGCAGCCACCCAACTTTAGAATTAGCAAATCTGCAATGAACTCTTCCCCTTGCATTGTCCACTTAAACTCTTGGCACCTCAACGTACTCAGCATTTTGTTGCCATTAGCTAGTCACCGAAAAATGAAGTGTCTCTTGTGTTGGGCATTATAAATCCTCAACTGTAGCTTCATCCAAGAAGTTGTGCGTGCTTCCGCTATCAATGAGAATCATCAGCTGCTACTTCCACTTCCCCTTCTTCAAGCCCTTCCATATGAAGCAATTGGTGCCCATACTTTTCCCCACAACGAAAACATAATCCTAGCTGCCTTTTTTGCTCCAAGGACAGTGACTTCACATGAGCTGGATTTTGGGTAGTTTTGGGCATCATATGTCCTTTCTGTGGGACCGAGCTAGTCCCCTTGAACCCCCCTCCGCTTCCCACTTGTGGGTTGCTCGTGTTTAAACCCCTTGTTACCATTCTCTGTTTCTTGAAAATCACCTCTAGGCCTAACTCTTGCAGCTTGGCTTTCTCTGCAGCCCGATTAATGGTGGTGGGCTGCTTTATCTTGACTACCGGTCGTAACTCCTCATTTAACCCACTGATAAAGCTGGATACGGAGTAGGGTTCGTCCAGCATGAGGTAAGCGACATCTATCACTGCCTTATGTTCTTCAAACCTATCAAGATACTCATCCACCGATCCTTCTTGCTTCATTTTATTAAATTCTTCTATAATGTCCACCATCTTCCTTTCTCCGAACTACCTACATAAACCCTCTACAAACTTCGGCCAACTTAGGATCGTTCATCCCTGGAACCATATATCTCCGATGTCGCTGAGGTATGCCGCTGCTACGTTTACCTTCTGCTCCTTTGCCACTCCGTATTGATAAAAAAACTCGTTTGCACCTGCGAAGTCACCATCTCAGTTTGTCTCCTTCGAACACCGAAATGTCGAGTCTTGACACAGGAATCGAATTATGATGGACCTCAGTGCCTCTCGTCATGGGTTCCGGCATCAACTTCGATTGCTCCTCTATCTCCACCTGGTCTGGAGTGCGATGCCCGGTTTGGCCCCCCGTGAGTATTGGAGCTAGATTGCTCATCGACGAAAAATTCGTCAACAGGCTCGCATTCGGAAGCTTGGAGAACAAGGCCAACACTATAATTATTTGTTATCCGAAACCCGAAAATTCCTCCCAAAGGTGGGAGAAATCTTCTCGCAGGTTCCTCTCTACTGCCATTGTCTCTGCGCAACCTCAACTAATCTCCTCTTGAGTCTAGCGGAGGCCAAGTTCCATCGTCTCAAACCTCTCCTCTATCTACTCCTAGTTTTGACGGACACCCATCTCCATCACATCCAACCGCGACCCCAATTGTTTCATCCGGGTCCCTTCTTCCATCACCGTGTTCTTCTACTTAACTACTCACCGAAACAACTGATCGATGTAACCGATTGTCTTCGCCTAGTGGTCGCCGAATAAAGGGCCGGGGATCGCCTGGCTCTGATACCAATTGTCCGACTACTGAATCTGACAAGAGGTATTTAAGGGGAAATCAACGAAAATTAAGAGAAAGAAGGGAAAAAGATAGAGAAAGGGGGAGAGAAGAAGATAGGAGAGAATTAGAGAGAATATCCAGTCAATTTCATTCATGGATAATCCATCCTCGTGATATGGCGCTATATATAGGCTCACAGCTACTACCATGTGCAGTATAACAAATTTGTAACCGGCTCAGTTATAGGACAAAAAGACAAAAGACAAAAGAGAAAATATCCATGACAGATTATAGGAGGCACAATTACATAGCTACCCTTGGTACGTGACATTAACTTGTTGCAGCTCTGTTGGTGGTCAAAAAAGGGAATTGATTCTGACATCCTCATCAACTGCACTTTTTCTTTGCCCTATAAAGGTAAAACTTCTCTGGGAATCACTAAGACATTTGATTTTGTCTTCTGTCGTGTTTTAGCGTCTACCTTAACTCATAACACGCCCTCCACCGCCACCACCCAAAAGGGGGGTGGAGAATTGGAATGCAATAGATAATGGACAGGAAGAACAGTGTTAAAGGAGTACTTAATGCAGGCTCCACAAACTAGCTTACTAGCTTGTCCAAGGTCAGAAGATTTGATAAAATAGTAAAAATAGCTTCCCCTCCTTCCCAAAAAACCCCACTAAAAGAAATGCACATCACCAGCTTGGAGTTAGCAAAAATAGCAAAATGTACCTGCAGCTTGATTGAGAGCTCGGAAGGCTTGTTGACAATACCACTCATTTCCACTAAGGAGGTGTCTAGATGATTTATATGTGTCATTATACCTTTTCTTTTGAACAACTTGAATATCATTTCTGGGAATAAAATTGAATCATATCATTATGTAAGAGTAACTCATATTTGTTAAGTTCAAATTGATCAAAAAAGAAATAAAAGAAATGGTGGAAGCACTTACATATTAGGAAAAGGAATCCCCACAATTATCTGAAATAGCTAAGAATACACAACATTAAACAACCATTTAGATGAGTGCCAAAGATTAGGATTATTTTGAGGAAGAGACAAAAAGTATTGAATATTTTATTCATGTGTTAGGTATATATATACCTCTACAAGGTACAACCCAAGAAAGCAACTAACCATGTACAAGGGTAAGCATGCTATCAGATTTAGTGTGTTTTATCTCATTTCCTATTGTATTGTTTGTTGTGGCTGTTAGTTAGTTGATTAACTGGCTGTTAGGCAGTTAAGCTTGGGTGACCAAACAAAGCGCAATGCTCTATTCTGTATTTAAGTTGGCTTTCTCGGGGTTGGCCTCCCAGATAATGAATTGAGGTATTTTTCATTCATAATTCTAATATGGTATCAGAGCAATAAGCTCATTTTCTTCTGTTGATTTGCTCCGCCGTCTCCAACAGGTTTCCAACAAACAGATAAATCGCACAACACGCTTCTTTGTTCAAAGTGTGTTATTCTTCTTGTTTCAAATTCAATCGTTCATCCATTATTATTCAACGGCGACTGTAAATCCAGATTTGTCCTCCGCGTCGATGAGCAATTCCGCCATCGACGACGGATCCAGTCCTTACTTTTTACACCATTTGGATAGTCCCAGTCTTTTTCTGGCTTCCCAACCATTGACAAGGGACAATTATGTCTCCTGGAGTCATTCAATGATGATAGCTTTGTTCGTGAAGAACAAGTTAGGGTTCATAAATGGTTCGATCCAACATCCAACAAGCGATGAATTTCTTCTCAATGCTTGGATTAGAAATAGCAATATTGTTATCTCATGGATACTCAATTTTGTGTCTAAGGAGATCTCGGCAAGTGTAATATACTTCGAATCGACACGAGATATATGGATCGATCTCAAGGAACGGTACCAACAAAGCAACGACCCTAGGGTTTTCCAATTGAGGCGAGAATTGATGAACCTTACTCAAGGTTCTTTGTTTGTAAGTGTGTACTTTACCAAGCTTAAAACTATTTGGGATGAACTTGGTAATTTTAGACCTGCACATAGTTGTGGCAATTGTACTTGTGATGGTATTAAGGCACTTGCAGATCACCATCAAATGGAGTATGTTATATCGTTTTTTATGGGGTTAAATGAATCTTTTGCTCAAGTACGAGGTCAGTTGCTCTTAATGGATCCTCATCCTCCTATTAACAAAGTTTTTTGCCTTAATTTCTCAAGAGGAAAAACAAAGGAATGTTGTTGTTAATGCTGGGGATCCTGTTTTGTTTAATGTTAAGCATGATATGAGTAAGGCTAGCCACAATAGGTTTCAGAAGAAGGATAGGCCTATATGCACACACTGTGGATATCATGGCCACCCTATTGAGAAATGCTACAAGTTGCCAAAGGAACCCTAGCAGTAGTAGCCTTGATCACCTAAACTCTAATCAATTAAACTCCAATGTTGTAAGGTATCTAAAGGCCATAATAGTGCTTATAGCAATCAGGTCATAGGGGAATTTATGCAGTCTTTAAACCCTACACAGTACCTTCATTTGTTGAGCATGATGAATACTCATTTTGGTGCAACAAAGACCAGGGTAGAACCTAATGCTCCTCAAGATCAAGCATCAAGTATCTATTTTTCCATTTTGGTTAGTCCAGTACTTAATCATTCTAGGTATTGGATAATAAACTCAAGGGCTACAAATCATGTATGTTTCAATAAATCCTCCTTTCATCAGTTGAGACTTGTTAAGGATGTCTTTGTTACACTACCAGATCAATCTCAATTATCTGTGACATGTATAGGGATTGTGATACCTAGTCCATATATGATGCTAGAGAATGTTTTGTATGTGCCTCAATTCAAGTTTAACTTGATTTCTGTGAGTGCACTAGTAGAGATAAATGATGTGAGCCTCAGTTTCTTTTCTCATTCATGTGACATTCAGGCTGTCCATCTTTCGAAGATGATTGGCAAGGGTAGTCTTCATGGAGGCTTGTATGTCGTTGATGCGGATTCTTTGACTTGTAATCCTAATACTACTACTATTGTGGCTCATGTTGTAAGCAAACATACTTGGCATAGTAGACTTGGACATATTTCTTTTCAAAAGTTGGAAAAACTGAAATCTTTGTTGAGATATAAGGATGATGAAGGTGTTTCTAGTTCGGTATGCCCTTTAGCTAAGCAAAGGAGGTTGTCATTTCTTTCTAATAATCATCTTTCTTAGCGCTTTTGATTTTGTCCATTGTGACACTTGGGGTCTGTATGAGGTTCCTACTCATGCTGGTTACAAGTATTTTCTTACTTTGGTTGATGATTATACATGTTTCACTTGGAATTCTTGATGAGGCACAAATCAGAAGCTAGGGATATCGTTTCCAAGTTTTTCTCTATGGTTGAGACACAATTTAACACATGGGTGAAGAAATTTAGGTCAGATAATGCACCTGAACTGAAATTCCATGATTTTTTTAGTTTAAAGTTGGTGATACATTAGTTTTCTTGTGTAGAAAGACATGAACAAAATTCAGTGATAGAAGGTAAGCATCAACACCTCCTTAGTGTAGCTAGGGCACTGTTATTTCAATCTCGTGTACTTATTCAATTTTGGGGTGAATGTCTTCTCATTGCCACATTCTTAATAAATAGGACTCCTGCTCCTCTTTTGAACCATCAATCTCCTTATTAACTCCTTTATCATTCACTAGTGGATTATGATTCCTTTAGAGTGTTTGGTAGCCTTTGTTTTGCTTCCACGTTGCCTTCTCACCAATCAAAATTTACTCCCAGAGCCACAACATGCATTTTTCTTGGTTATCCCCCTGGTATGAAAGGCTACAAGCTTTATGAGATAGCCACAAAGAAATTTTTTCTTTCTCGTGATGTTATGTTTCATGAGGATGTTTTCCCTTTTCACTCCATCATTTCTTCTAATGCAATTGTGGATCTTTTCTTTGATTTGGTTTTACCTCGACCTGTTCTTGATGTGTCTACTTCCACCACACCTGCACATGACCCTACCTCTTTAATTGAGATTTCTTCTCCTATTGAGCATGTTCCTTGTCCTAGTGATCCTGCTCCTTCCACTCGTCGATCCACTAGGGTCACTAAACCTCCCTCTTATCTTCAAGATTTCATTGCCATTTGTTAACATAAACTCCACTTCCTCCTACAACATCCTCATATCCCTTAGATCATTTTATTTCTTACTCTGCCTTGTCACCTTCACATAGACATTTCCTCCAACTTTGAACCTCAATTTTACCATCAAGCAGTGCACTATGCTCACTAGAGGGATGACATGGTTGCAGAGTTGGATGCTATGTATCTTAATGATATTTGGACTATTACTACTTTGCCTCGAGACAAGCATGCCATTGGGTGTAAGTGGCTGTATAAAATTAAATATAAATCAAATGGGTCCATGGAGAGGCATAAGGCTTGTTTAGTAGCTAAGGGGTACACGCAACAATATGGTTTGAATTTCTTTGATACTTTTTCCCCTGTAGCCAAGCTAGCTACAATTAAAGTCCTCTTAGCCCTAGCTACTATTCATAAGTGGCCTCTTGTCCACCTTGATGTCAATAATGCCTTTTTCAATGGAGATCTTTTTGAGGAGATTTACATAGACCTTCCACTTGGGTATAAGCCTCGGGTTGTTGCTCCTCTTGAGGGGGAGAGATTGGTGTGTAGACTCCATAAGTCCATCTATGGCTTAAAACAAGCTTCCAGGCAATGGTTTTCCAAGTTTTCTACTGCCCTCCTTAAGTATGGTTTTCTTCAGTCTAAATCAAACTATTCTCTTTTTACTAAGGGTGCTAGTTCATCATTTGTGGCCTTACTTGTATACGTTGATGATATCATCATAACGGGTTCAGATGCTGATGCTCTAGCCTCTCTTAAGGGTTTTTTTCATGGTCAATTCAAGCTTACGGATCTTGGATGTCTACGGTATTTCCTTGGACTTGAGATTGCTCAATTTAATCAAGGTATTTTCTTATCCCAGAGACACTATACCTTACAACTTCATGAGGATACGGGTTTCTTATCTAGCAAACTGGTTATAATTCCCATGATCCCTAATGTTAAGTTGTGTTCTACTAAGGGTGATTTACTTAAGGATGTCTCTGCCTATAGACGACTCATTAGCCGGTTGCTTTATTTGACTATATCTCACCCTGATATCACATTTGTTGTTCATAAGCTTAGTCAGTATGTTTCTAAGCCTAGGAAGCCTCATCTTGATGCAACACATCATTTGTTGAGATATCTTAAGGCCTCTCCTGGACAAGGACTGCTCATTTCTACTTCTTCTTTGCAAATATGGGCCTTCTCAGATACTAATTGGGGTTCTTGTCTAGACACTAGACATTCTATCACAGGCTTCTGTGTTTTCCTTGGTGATTATCTGATTTCTTGGAGGGCTAAGAAGCAGAGCACCGTGTCTCGCTCATCTGCTGAGGCTAAATACAGGGCTCTTGCTTCTACAACCAGTGAGGTTGTATGGTTGCATCAACTTCTTGCTGATTTGCAAGTTTCTCCTATAACTCCTGCTCTTATTTTGTGATAATCAGTCTGCGGTTCATATTGCATCCAACTCAATTTTCCATGAGCACACCAAGCACATAGAGTTGGATTATCATTTTGTTCGAGACAAATTGCAGGCTTGTGTTTTCAAGCTAATGCCTATTCGCTCTACTCATCAATTGGCTAACATGTTCACCAAGCCTTTACCAACACCACAACTACCTCATATATTGGCCAAGATGGTTGATCACAGTCCATCTTGAGGGGGAGTATCAAATTTAGTGTGTTTTATCTCATTTCCTATTGTATTGTTTGTTGTAGTTGGCTGTTAGTTGATTAATTGGCTGTTAGGCGGTTAGGCTTGGGTGACTAAACTGAGCACAATGCTCTATTCTGTATTTAAGTTGACTTTCTCGGGGTTGGCCTCCCAAATAATGAATTGAGGTATTTTTCATTCCTGATTCTAATGCATGCCTTAACCTCACTGGCGGGTAGCTATATTTATTCCAGACCTCCTGTGTAAGGCTGTTTTGTCCTATGTCATAATACTTTCAGAGATAAACAGAAAAAAATGTTGTGTATTGAAGACTATCATTGGTTCTCTCATCAGTAAATGTCATTTAAAAGTGAATCTGAAACTTTAAAACTAGCAGGTGGAGAATCTCTTTCAGCCAAAGATAATCTGTGACTAAGAGGCAGATAAATAAAATCAGCGAAGGATACAACCACTCTAGCATTTTCATCAGAAAAGTCAATTCCTTCTGAAACCTGCAAAATTTGAGATACAGAATATCAAAACAAAGCCATCCTCCTTAACCAGATTAAGATGATCAGTGAGATGTTTACATATATCATATTTAACTACCAGTATGCAAGATAAGTTGGTTATCAAGAAAGATTGCTGCACTCAAAAAAGTTCCAAAAGAATTACTTGTTGGATGCTCAGGATAACTGCCTCAAATACTAGCATAAAAATTTTAATTCTGAAAACAACTTATAGAGAATACAAAGCATTGTCATCTAGAGAATTCAAAATGAAGAGAACCAAAAACAGAAAAGGACTCTAGCACTGCCAGGATGGAATTGTGAATTTCACAAGCTTCAAGAGCGAGACAATTATATGAATGAGGGAAAAGAAGGCCAATTTACCCATTGAACCTTTTGATTTAGATCAATTTAGCTCCTGAACTTCTTGGTGGCTCAAATTCATCCCTAAACTTTTCAAATGGGCTAATTTAGGGGTGAATTTGAGTCCCAAAAAAACAACTAACAATTCAATTTTCAAGGGTAAAGTGAACCTGTTGAATATTGTATTTATTGTATAGTTGACCAGGCTGATTAGCAGATTTATAGGCTGATGTATAGCTGATTTGATAGACTGATTTATAGGCATAATTCTATGCCTAATTTCTACTGTAAATATGTTCCACATTACTATGAATATAGATTAAAACCGAGACTCTTGCCCTCAGGCATTTAGCCAATTCTTTCCTCTCACATGGTATCAGAACAAGTGTGAGAAAATTCTTTCACACCGTGTCATCCCTCCAGCGATACCTTTCTTCTCTTTCCCACTGTGCTCCGCCATGGTTCATTGCCTCTTGAGAATCTTAGTTCTGGTGTGCATCAGAAAATTCCAGTCAGCCTATTCCTGAAATCTCATGTCCAGAGAACTTGTCACGCGCTGTCACGCACCACCCCTTCCTTCTGCAAGCGGGCTCCAGTTTGTGTCTTCAGCCCTTTTCCAGCCTGTTTCAGTCATTACTTTGTGGTTATTTACACTTTAACGTCTCAAACCAGGTCTGTCCTCTCATTATGACATCCACAAAGGTTACTTCTGACATAGCAATGAATTCTCCCACTTTCACCTCTGTTTTTACACTGTCATTACCTCTGAAAAATTATTGGGTGCTGCTAATTATCTATCCTGGGCTACTGCTGTTGAGCCAAGGACATGAAGATCACTTGACCAAGCAAGCTGGAGATATTCCTGATGCAGAGCGTCCAAAATGGAAGAAGAATGACACTCAATTATGTGGAGCTCTCTGGCAGTCCATTGACTGCTTACTTGCAGTCCAATATTGGGCATACAAAACCTGCTATGATGTTTGGGAGAAAGCCCAAAAATTGTATGCTAATGATGTCTCTTGTTTTTACACAATTGTCTCCAACATGATTAGCTTGAAGAAGCAGGACATGGATATGCAAACCTGCTTAGGTAAACTTGAAACTTTTATGCAAGAATTCAATGAAATGAGGCAAGTCTCCACCAATGCAGAGGAACAATTAGCACAATGAGGGAAGCTATTTATGGTTCTTGCACTCTTTGGTTTGCCACCAGAGCTTGAGCCTATTCAAAATCAAATTCTAGCTAGTTCCCTCATTCAAACCTTAGATGATGTATCCTCACAGCTATTCTGTCTATTTGAACTTCTTGTCCCTCTAACTGAGACCACTTCTGTCAAGTCCCCTATTCTAGCATCTCAAACAAATGACAAAGAAGATCGTGGCAAAAGCTGCAATCGTGGCCCTCATCCTCAATGTACTTATTGCAACAAAATTGGTCACACTAAGGTTCAGTATTTTTCCTTGCATGGGAGACCTTCACGTTTTGCAAATGTCGCTCACATTGATAATTCATAGGGATATGGTCCAGAATTATCAAGAAGTCAAACTCTAAAGTTTCCATATCAACAGCTGATTATAATGCATTTCTACAGTTCTAGGGAGCCCAACAACTAGTTCTGCTACCACCTGAAAAAATCTACTGTTGGTCAGTGTTCTAAAAGGCGCTAGGCGGCAGGCGCCGCCTAGAAAATTTAATATTTTTTTTATTTTTTATCTTAATATATTCTTTCTTTCCTCCACCCCACCTCAAATTTCAACGCGTTCTCACTCTCCCCCCCCACCTAAAAATTTCACGATGCTCTCTCTCTAACCTACCTCCTCCGAGCACATCGTTGCCCCCGCCATTGCCAATCGGACCGTCTGCCTCCTTCGAGCACATCGATGCCCCCCGCCATTGCCAATCGGACTGTCTGCCTCCTTCGAGCACATCGATGCCCCCCGCCATTGCCAATCGGACTGTCTGCCTCCTTCGATCACATTGTTGCCCCTCGCCAATGCCAATCGGACCGTTGTTGTGTTATCACAAGTAAGTCCGAAGGTTGTTCCAATCCCTGTCCAACGGTGGCGGCGACGGTGGCGGCGACGATCATCACTAATGGAGTCGGGTGAGGTCTCGAGCCCAAACCACATCTGGGCGGCCACATCGGCCGCCTAGGAGCTGCTCGAGCCCGATTAATTGGGCCGACGCCTAAAGGGTCGATTTGGAGGAACTCACGGTGGCCAGGGGCCGCCTAGCGCCTCTTTGCTGCCTAGGCCGCATTTTAGAACACTAACTTGGTTTATGCTGGGTCTATATCATTAAAGTCAGCCCCACTGGTCAAATTGATCATCCCATAGCTCGTTTGTTTACTAAGGGGCATCATACCCAAATCTTTGGCCTTGATTATGATGATATTTTCTCACCAGTGACCAAGATTGCTTCTATTCACCTCTTTCTCACCGTGGTTGTCATTCATCGTTGACCTCTCCTTCAATTGGATATTACAAATGCCTTCCTCCATAGCAACTTGTGCAAAGAGGTTTATATGAAGCAACCTCCAAGTTTTGCTGCTCTATGGGAGTCTAGATTGGTATGTCAAATCCAGAGATCGCTCTATGGCCTAAAACAATCTCCACGGACGTGGTTTGGACAATTCAGCTTGGTTGTACAACAGTTTAGCATGGCTCACGGTGAAGCTGATCACTCAATATTTTATTCCCACTTTTTATTCAATCTTTGCATTCATCTAGTGGTTTATGTGGATGATATCATTATTACAACTAGTGACCAAGAGGGCAACCAAAAAGCTAAAACAACACCTTGTTCATCACTTTCAAACCAAAGAATTGGATAACCTAAAGTATCTTTTGGGCATTGAGGTGGCCCAATTGAGTGTTGGCATTGCCATTTCACAAAGAAAGTATGCCTTAGACATAATAGAAGAGACAAGCATGATGAATGCAAAGGCTATTGATACTCCAATGGATCCAAACCTCAAATTCCTACTAGGACAAGGGGAGCCTTTAGCAAACCCTGGTAGGTATCACAAACTTGTTTGGAAATTGAATTATTTCTTGATAACCGGACTAAACATTTATTTTGTTGTGAGTGTTAGTCAATTTTTGGATTCCGTTTGTGACAGTCATTGGAATGCAGTGACTTGCATCTTAAGATACATCAAAAGTTCACTGGGTCTATTGTATGAAGATAAAGGACACACTCAGGTTGTTGGTTATTTAAATGTTGATTAGGCAAGATGGCCATTAGATAGACACTCCACTTCTGGGTATTGTGTCTTTGTTGGAGGCAACTTAGTATCATGGAAAAAGTAAAAAACAAAATGTGGTTGCTAGGTCTAGTGTAAATTCTACATATCGAGCTATGGTAGTAGCAACCAGTGAACTCATGGTTGAAGCAATTGCTCTGAGAACTGAAATTTAGAAACAAAAGACAAACAACTCTTCACATTGCTTCTAATCCAATTTTCAAGAAAGGACCAAACATTTAGAAATAGATTGTCACTTTGTTAGAGAAAAGGTTCATTCAAAAGATGTCGCCATTGCATTTATGAACTTTAAAGACCAACTAGCCAATATCTTCACTAAATCCTTTCGTAAGCCAAGGATAACTTACATATGTACCAAGCTGGGTGCATATGACATGTATACTTCAATTTGAGAGGGAGTGTTGAATATTGTATTTATTGAATAGTTGACCCAACTGATTAGCTGATTTATAGGTTGATGTATAGCTGATTTGGTAGGTTGTATTTTAGGCATAATTATTTGCCTAATTTTCTGCTGTAAATATGTTCCACATTACTATAAATATGGATTAAAACTGAGACTCTTGCTCTCAAGCATTCAACCAATTATCTCTTCTCTAAGAACCATTTCGAAAAGTTCAAGGGTGAATTTGAGAAAAAAAAATCCAAGAGTTGAACTGACCAAAATCAAAAAGTTGAGGGGCCTAATTGGCCCTTTATCCTACGTATAAACAAAATAAAAAAGTGGGTAAATGACAAATTGTCCAAAATTCATTCAGAAAATGTCTATTTAATTAAATTCTTGATCATTGAAAGAGAGAATAGCATGCAATTGTCAATAATATCTCTCAGCATAATCAATCCAGTAATCAACTCATTGTGAGAACAAAATAAACAACTGGATTCAAAGCAAACCTCTACACGTCCTGTCCTATGCAACTGACTGCAGTTAGTGGAAGTAGCAATTGGTAGTGGCATCCAAATTTTCTTGAGAAATGGGGAAGTGCAACACCATGGATCCCCCAAAAAAAATCCTAGTTGAAGGTGACTTATGGGTTAATGAGATCAAGTAATATACCTAAGACCTCCCTAGTAAACTATCAATATGAGATTGGATTGAGACAAACTCCTTTCTTTTTAATTCTTAGATTCTTCCCCAAATTAGAAATCCATATCTCAATCTGTCTCAAAACAATTGCCTGGATCATTCCCACTCAGTAGTGATCCTAAGTTGGCTTGAATACCACTTGTAACACCACATGTTCACATCCAAAAGTTCTAGCTAAAACTAATTTATGGATTCACTAAACAAAGTAATATACCAAAGACCTGCCAACAAATTACAAATTTGGGATTGAGTTGTAACTTGTAACATTGGGAGTCCTCACCAAAAAGTGCTAGCTAAAGGTGACTTATCAATTCGTGTGACTGAGTAATAGACAAAAGATGTCCCGATTAAACTATTAATGTGGGATTGGGTTGTGACAAACCCCCTTCCTTTTAATTCCTAGCATCCTTGCTAGGTTAGAAATCCATTTCTCAACCCAAACCAATCTCAAAACAATTTCCTAGCTTGCAAAGGCTTGATAGTGTTCTTGGGCCGACTCTAATACCATTTGTAATACCAAAAGTCATCACCCAAAAATGTTAGCTAAAAGTAACTAACCGGTTCATTGAGCTAAGTAATATACCCAAGAACTCCTCAATAAACTATTGATTTGAGATTAGGCTATGATAAATCCGCTCTAATTCTTGGCCTCCTCGCTAGTGTTTAAAAAGCATGCTTTAAGCACAAATTGCAACATGCTTAGGGCTTTTTGTGTGTGAAGCTTAGTAACTTTGCTGAGCGCAATTAAGCGCACTTAATTTGAACTTTTACCTAAGCTTTGAATAGCAAAAAAAGTGCGCTTCAAAAATACACTTTTTTTTTTTTTTTTTTTTGGGGGGGGGGGGGGGGGGGGTCAAACATGAATAGTTGGATTAGTTTAAATTTTTGCAATGATGCAGCTACTTGAATGGAGACCTTACCCAAAAATACTGTTTAAGATATGATAAAATCATATCTACATTTCAATAAAATAAAAAAAAAAACTTGATTGTATTTACCGAGAAAAAAATATTGATGGAAACATGTAATTAGGCATAAATTAGGAATTGATGATTGATTCCTAATTGGTGCAAATTACAATTTGTTGGTTGAATGTAAACTAGGAATCGTTTGTTTGGGGATTGATGTAAATTAAGGGTTGATTGACTAGGAATAGGTCTAAATTAGGGATGATTTTTTTCCTTATGCTTTTTGTATGATTGTATGAACTTGTAAACTAACATAAAATATAAATGAAAAATGGTATCTCATAATTTGTTAAATTTGTAGCCCTCATTCTTATTTTGTTTTAATTAATGATTGATTTTATAATAGTTTTTGTTTTGTATGCTTATAATAGTTTATACTCTATTTCATTTATGTGCGCTTCACTTCGCTTAAGCATGCACTTCGCCTTACACTTTGCACTTAAACTCTATAGGCCCTTTGCGCTTAGAGTTTTGGAAAACACTGAGTCCTCTCCAAGCCAAAAATCCCATATTTAAATTTGACCTAAGTCAATCTTAAAACCCTTTCTTGGCCTGCAGCCCATCCACGCGATAATAGTCCTAGGTTGGCCCTGATACCACTTGTGACACCACCCAAAAATGATGGTTAAAGGTGACTAATAGGTTCATGAAACCAAGTAATATACCCAAAACCTCCACACTAAACCACTTATGTGGGATTGGGTTGTGGCAAGAAATGATGATCCTCTTCCAAACACAATTACGCTGTTCATGTTTATCATCCACAGGATGGTAATAAAATAATAGTATTTAACAAATCTATTTGGGTACCCTTGATGACTGTCATGTGTCTATCTCCCACAATTTGAGCCCCTTAGGAGTGAACTATACAAATCAGGGAGTTTACCTTGCCAAAGGATCAATTTCATGATTTTCAAAAAGTGTCAAAGAATCCTATACATATATTGTTGAACGTAACTTCTCAAACTACCACAAATTGGAACTAGCCACACAATGATTACCTTGCCAAAGGATCACCTTCAAATAATGAAAATGTTGCTATGATCAAGAAAAAAAAATCCCCCACAATTTCTTTTTAGCCAATGGAAACCTCTACAAAAAAAGGTATCAATGCTATCCCTTTCATTGCCTTACAATGGAAGATGCCTGCCATATCTCATCATAAATTAACATTGATGACAAATATGCTCATCACAACATCCCACTCCTAACATGAAGAGCATAAAACCATTTGTGCATGCATGCTGGTAAATTTCCAAGGCATATAGAGAAATAAGCCTTAACCATTCCATACAAGCAAAAAATAAGCAACCATCACTGTCAAAGGTGCGCCTAGGCATGAGATGCAGCCTTGTGTGCCTCATCACCATTGAGGCACACGCCTCAGGCAAGGCACAAGGCTCAAGACACATGAGGCGAGTCTTGTATATATGTGTTATAACTCTATTTATTGTCCATTTGTCATCTTATATCTTATTTCTTGTTGATTTGATTACATATTCTTGTATATCAATGAGAAGCAAACCTATTAGTGTAAGCCAAAGGTCTGTTAGATCTCCCAATTGTTGGGATCCTTTGGCAATGATGTTCACTTCCTAGAGAAGTGCTCATGTCTACATTCTGCTTCATTTTTGTTTCTTTCTTCTAATTACTTCTGCAATTTAGAACAAACTAATTCTATGTTGTAACTTGTAACTGTTTTTTGTTAATGTGTTCTACTCTAATTCTTCTCTTCTTTCTTCTAATTTCTGTTGCAATTTAGAAGAAACTAATTGCTAAGAAACGAATGTTTTCATTGTGTGATCTAATATTTTTCTCTCTTCTAATTTCTTTTGCAATTTAAAAGAAACTAATTGTTTTTCTGTGACTTTTTGTGTTGTGTGTTCTGCTGTAATTTTTTTTCTTTCTTCTATTGCAAAACAAATTAAAAGAAACTAATGGTTTCCTGTAATTGTTTCTTACAGTGTGTTCTGCTATATTTTCTTTTCTCTAATCTCTTTTGAAGTTAGAAGAAACTAATTATAAAAGAAACTAATTGTTTTTTTTTTTTTTGTAATAATATTAGTTGTCATTTATGATTTTGAGTTTGCATCTACCTCCTTATACATATTGAAAAGCATAGTGTATAAGTATTTTATAAGCATTTTGAATAAATGTGCGCCTCATGTGTCTTGAGCCTCATGCCTAGGCCCCAAGCACTAATTTGCACCTTGCACCTTTGACAACTATGTAATCAAATGTCCTTCAGATAACCAATCTTTTCTTCCTAGGTTCCAGTTTGCATTTATAAAGAGAAAAGACATGTCTCATTACAATAAGGTTGTATAACTCTCACTGTTAGTAGACATTATAGCAAATTTCCCATGGTTCTTTGTTATCTGATGTGCATTGCATATTCAGAAGCATGTATCTAGCTGGTTATTACTCCAGAATAGAACATCAAGCTTATATGTCAATTCCACTTGGAAACTTAAGAGTCCAACAGAAATGAAATTGGCAACTTTGGATAGGCTTGAGCATGAAAAGGAGAAAATATAGTATTTAATTAATAAGAAGTTAATAGTAACCTACTGCACTATTTCTACATCAAGGCTGATAAAAAAAAACCATTTCCACCATTTCCTCACTCATGTTTTTCTCAAGGAAATAAATGTTTATGATAACAACAAGAGATGGGTTTAGCAACAGGGTTTAGTATTTATACCTTTCCCCTGCAAACTGCTAGAAAAGCAGCTCCTTCCTTACAATTTTCTGTGCAATCATCTGGATAGCAGTTACTAAGCCCAAGTCTTTTGCCCCTTCTCTTTTTTCCAACAGCAGGCCTTTTGCTTTGACAAATTGTATTATAATAATCCCTTAAAACATGTTCAAAATCATCCTGGCTTCCTCCCATTGGCTCTGAAGCAAACAACACTAGACATTACCATTTTCTGTCCAACCAAAAACATATCAATGAAGGACATTGAAGCTGTAATGGCCAATCTATGCTTGCCAAGAAAATTCTAAGTAGCTCCAGCACCCATAGAAAAAGACACATGAAATGCTCAAATTTGCTAATGATATATGTCAAGTGAGAAGTAGAGTTGTATTGCATACAAGCTCAACAACAGTAGTAGTCATATTGCATACAAGCTCAAGAACAGTAGCCATAGGCGTGAAAGGAGAGAGATGTCAATATCTTACCAACAAAAAGTGATTTTTGAGCATTTAGTCTAGACCACTGGCCAGTTGCATGCCAACGTTTACATAGTTTCTCCATTAACTTATAACTAGGGAAGAATATAAGAGAACCACCAGGCACTATCTTGCATATTTTCTCCAAAGCTGTACCCAGTGCATCCTTCAAAGAATACAGAATAAAGTTTATGAACGAGAAGACAAAGACACAATCACAATTAACCAGAACTTAATGGCATCCAAGCAGTACCTGAAAAGCATATGCATCAGCTGTCTTATAACTTGCATTCAATCTATAATTACCTGGACCAGTAGAGATTACAGCAGCCCACAGCTGCAAACAATAAGTTTGACTAAACTGTCAAAAAAATAGCCATAGCGACAACTCTGATCAATAAGCACCATAAGTTACATCGTCAGAACCTGTGATTCGACATCTATTACATGTGGAGCTTCCAGACAAGTACCAAACTGAACCCCTAGTTCAGATGAAAAGGAATTCATAGGCGATAGTGTCCTATAGCAATCACATATAACATAAGGAAACAACATTAATTGCAGGAATAGAACTGAAAGAAACCATATGGGCTCACAGAAAAGAATAGCGTATATAGGACTTCCCATTAGTTGTCCAAGAAGCTTTAAGTATCACTAATGCTAGATGCATCATGCATGTGCGTGGAATAGTATGGCCAAGCCCCACAACTTAGCAACCATACTCAAAAGTGATAGAAATGTTTTAGTAACAAATGGAGACTTCTGGTAGAGTCCAACCATCTGGGTAGGTAAGGTCTACCATCAGCCACATGGAAGTTTTACTTGGCTAGTGAGTGCATTAGCTTTGCAAGTCTGGGCAGTGGAAAAGCCAATTTTCTATAGGCTCAGGATTGCTTTGTCAGAATAAAACTAATAAATATGATAGCAGCTAGCATTTACAGTCATACACAACAGATTATACTTACCCGGACGTCAGGATCACTGATAAAGAAAGATTAGCAATATCTCTGAAGACAACAGCTGGATTCAAGCACCATAAACTCAAACTATGCATCTGGCCTGCAGCAACATTTCCCATATTTACCATGTAAACATACCCAAAACCATACACAAAGAGAAGACAATGATAATGAACTAGCATACATAAGCTTCAAATCTTATTACAGTGTCAACTTTCTCTTTTTCGCCTTTTCCCTACATCATACTATGTGAGAAATCAGCAAAAGCTATTCAGATGATCAAAAGAGAAACTTCATCCAAGTTCAAGGGGCCCAAATGACAACAATGACCAAAAAGGAGCAGAATAGAAAGAACATCACTGCCTGAATCTACCCAAGAATATGACTTTGAATAGAGCTAGAAGACAAATCTATTTAGTTGTTCCTGTAAAGCAATAGAAGCTTCTCGAGTCAAGTAGTGTACACAAGCATCACTTCAGTCATTGTAAGGCACAGCAAGTTCAATTATTCTTTCACCTGGAGCAGTTAAAGACTCGGATAACAAATTTCACGTAAAGATTGTATGGTTTGGCATCCCAAAATATCCTAATTAACTGATTGATCATCCTTAAAAATTCAGGCCCTTCTTAGTGTATGCCTTTACCTTTCTATGTGTTAGAAGTCTACAATATGTGACTAACTTTCAAATCCCTGGACAAAAATTAGGACTCTGGAAGCTTAGACCTTGTTCTCTTTGCTGTTTTCAAGCCGTTTTCAATTTTTAGTTCTCCAAAATAGTGAAAATGTGTTTACTTTCATATTTTAAAAAATGCATTATCGAAAACAAGAAAAAAAATTGAAAAGAAGACTCAAAACAATAAAAAATCATTTTGATTATTTTCATCACAAACACGCTCAAAATTTTCAAAATGCGAAAAACACTACAGACAAAAAAAACACGTTTTCAACAATCTCAAAACAGACACTCAAAATATAAAATTAAAAATGAATTCAAAATTCATAACTGAAAACTAAAACATGAAGAAAATAGTCCCTTAAGTCTTCATGTGGTGAGACAATTTTCATCCTAATTGGCTATGCCTCTTCACTTCGTTAGTACAACATTTCAGATGCTATTTAGAGAATATCCTGATTAATTGAAATTGCACTATATAATCTCAGTGAAAATGTCTTCCCGAGTTGCTACAGATACCACAAAAGAAATAAGGAACTTCGGAGTCTCCTTAATTGAACCTTCTAGGTGCAATAATTTGAAGGCACAAAAAAAGCATTATTAACAGCTTACCAGCATCTTTCTTAATATATCGCCGTAATACAAGCTGATAGTCATATACGTGGACCCCATTTCCCGAAAAAAAGTAATTGAGTGAAGAAAACAATCCTGTGCAAGTGTCATAGGCAGTCAACAGAATTATCAAAAGGAAATGGATAAGTACAATTTATACATAAAAATACAGAACTCCAACAACCTGCCAGTGCCATGGCTGACATGCTGGTTAAATGAGCTACTTCTGGCTCTGCATCTGAAGCAATTTTGATTGCCTTAACAGAAAGGAACAAGAAAGCAAAACCGACAAAAGAAAAAAATACAAAAATTAGCACAACAATTTTATAAATAGTACAAGCACCATAAAAAACTAAATTCTATTAATTTCTAAAAGAAATTACCTTTGTGGCACACTCTTGCAATATAGGGAAGCATTGTTGTGAAATGTTTGCTTCATGGAGCTCTCTTAAAGCCTTATCTCCAGTCCAACTGAAAAAGTAATTTCAATGGAAGATTGGGTTAAAGGAATACAAAAATTTAGAAGAAAATCTTATTATGGACTCATCTAAGATATATCTTATCAAAATGAACTGATAAAGGCAGGCAAAAAATGCTCATTTTTAAACACCAAAAGCCATCTTATTGCAAAACCTTTTGGATTGTATTGCCTACAATTAAATGGTAAAAGAATAACTTGATGATAACAAGGCACTATGGAAGAATCATTATTGTGTTGCCATCCATTTTAAAAAAAAAAAAAAAACAGCCATTAGCAAAGCCACTCCAAGTCCAGATAGAGAGACCTAGCAAAGTAGGGTCACACATTCTCCATACAATATATAATAGATAAACAAAAATGTTTGGTATTTGTCACCTCAAAAGACGCTTTAAAATGATTTTTTTTATTTGGGCAATGCTTTAGCATACAATTAACAAGAGGGAAGCATTTTACAACTTGAACATAAGGTCAAAGTGGTCTTAGTGAAGATAAGATGCATGAGACAAAGTTAAGATGGTTTGGTGATGTAAAAGAAGACAGATCGAGGCTCTTGAGGAGAGTGGATGGAACTGAAGAAGTCTTTAACAAAAGAAGCAAAGGAAGACAAAGAAAAACTTGGTGGAAAACTCTTAGGTATGGCATGAGTTAGAAGGGGCTTACAAAAGATATGGCCATAGATAGATATGATTGGAGAGCTAGAATTTATGTAACCAACCATATTTTTATTGAGGATTTATGTAACCAACCAAACAAGTAGGATTAAGGTTAGATATGTTGTTGCTTCTCTATGCACATGTGTTAGAAATCCCTAAAATAACTCTTCTATATTGCCTTATTAAGGAAATCTTGTATAATCCTTTCTTTCTCTTGTTATTACATTCCTAATGCCTACGACTAGTTTCTTGATTCTTTGGGAATTGTCTTACCAAATATAGTTTCTCCTATGTGTATAAATGACAAATGTGTATTATCAATTAATATAAGAAATTATTCTTCTTCTTCATGATAGTAGAGCAGTTGTGCTTGGGCCCTTTACCAACCTCCATTGCTTAGAATCAATCTTCATTACCGATCAAAACTACTGGGATCTTTCACCGAGCAAACATGCCGAAATTGATCGGCTTACATTACCAATTGACCTCACTTCCTTTCATCTAATAACCACCCTTCATTGCTGAAACTTTGTTTTAGTTCCTCTTCCCAAACAAAGAAACTTCCGAGACCATGCCATCAAGTTCATTTGGAACCACCTTCAAGTCAAGATAAAATGTGTCCTGCAAGGAACTTCAGAGCACGAATCCTACCTATCGACTGAATGGGAGAAACTATCTCTAACGGTCACAAATTGTGAAGACATTCCTAAAGGGAAAGGGAAAGATTAGCCATCTAAATGGAACAAGACCGAATCCTAGTGACCCAAAGTTTCATTTGGGAATTGGTTCGTCAAACCTATTCAAAGGTGCAAGATGAAGCCCTTATTTACGAGATCAAGACAAGGATATCAACCACCAAGCAGGTACACTCTTGATGACTAAATACTATAATCTAATGAAAGGTTATTAGCTTGAAATGGGCCATTATCAAGGTATTAAGATGAAGTGCAATGATGATGCCAAGACACTCTAGGAATTTGGGAAGAGGGATAAAATATTTGACTTGTTTGCACATCTCAATGCCAAGTTTGATCAGGTTAGGGTACAAGTGCCAGGGAAAGAGAAGTTGTCATCACTAAGTGAAGTCTTCTCTATAATTTGGGCCGAGCAAAGCAGGTCATTTATGCTTGACACCCAAATAGTTGAAAGTTCGACTATGATCTCTACAAGGACCACAAAAGATGGAACTAAGGGTAATAACTCAAGATCTGGTAACAAAATTGAGAACAAAAGGGAAAAATTCACTAAATCTCCTAACCAAGAGGGACTTCGATGCAATTACGACAAAAAATCCCATCACACAAGAGAGAATTGTTTCAAGCTTCACAGAAAGGCTCAAGTTCTAAGTCGAAATAGAGGATTTAAGGGACAACAACAAAGCAAAGTACATTACACAAATGGAGAAGACACTCCCCAAGAAAAGGCTACTTTTAGCAATGCAAAATCCAAACTAAAGAAAGAAGGAATTAACAAGCTAAGCGACCTTATTAATTCCCTTACCCCATCCTCTAATGAGTGTTCTTGGTTCAATCAAGTATTTGCCTTGTCTCCTATAGCTTTAATGCCTCAAAAGTGTCCCATTATGGCGCTTGGGTTGTAGAATCAGAAGCTATTGATCACATGACCCATAGTCTAACTCGATTTAATTCCTATAAACCTTGTCCCAGTACCAAAAAAATTACAATTGTCAATGGCTCTTCCATCACTATTCCCAGCCAACTTATTGTCAATTTGACCCTTACCTTTCTTTTGAAAAATGTGTTACATGTGCCTAAATTATCCACTACCCTAATCTCTATTCCTCAAATTACCAAGGATCTCAATTGCAAAACCACCTTCTTCTCTACGCATTGTGTTTTTCAAGATTTTGTTATGAGGAGAACAATTGGATTAGCTAAGAAGATGAATGGGCTCTACTATCTTAAAGAAATGAGTGACCGTACAAATAAAGAAAACAAGTTGTCCCTTTCCCGTTCAAATTTCTCTTCCAATACTTCCTAAATCTAGCTTTATCACTACCGACATGGACACCTGTGACGTTAGTTGCATGTTGGGACCTATGTAATAGGTTGTAAGCCTTGATTAGTAGGCTATAGGCCTTGTTTAAATAAAGGCCCATGGATAGGCATAGTTAAAGAAATGTTCCAACATGCTACCTGGCAAGTTGTAAGGCAAGTGGGTGGGATAATCGTCTTTGGCACCCATTTAGGCCATAGATCAGTATAAATACAACTGATCTACGCCTACCCCGCATGTTGAATGAAATTTGGAAATCAATTTCCCTCTCAATTCTTGTTCCCTTCCTATCTCTTTCTCCCACTCTGATCTCTTAATTTCCCCCTTACACTCTCAATTCACTGACGATAATCATTCTCAAGCGACTGAGAATTTCCTTTGTCAGATCAAGAATCTAACAAATTGGTATCAGAGCTCTTTCCTAGTCGACGTTTCTCGGAGATTAAGATACGATGGCTGACAGTACCCACATGAAGCAGATGGAGATGCAATTGCAACAAGTAACTGCTACGGTGATGGAGGTGCAACAGCAAGTAGGAAACATAGAGGATACGATCGGAATGATGGTGGACAAGAAGCTAGAGGATGTGGCGGATTGATTGCAAGGAGACATGCGCAACCAAATCCGCGAGGAGATGTGGGAGCACAGTAATATGGTTCGAGATCAAATGCAACAATTCATGTTGATGTTCTCGAACCAGGCGCATGTAAGGATATCCCCTGACTTTCCCCCTCGTGAGCATTCAGATCCAATACTTTCAAGTATTGGCACGAATCATGAAGCAGTCGAATCTTCTGAATTGGGGGGGTGATCCAGTGGGAATGGGTGAAGAGGCAGTGGAGAGGAGGCCAGGAGTTATGGTGAATTCTAGTGACTCTAATTTTTCAGTGCCCAAATTAGAGTTATCAATGTTTGATGAAACGAAACCAAGGTGGTGGATAAGGAGGTGCGAGAAATTATTCAATATCCACCAAGTGGCTGATAACTAGAAAGTTAATGTGGCCACAACATACCTAAATGATGTAGGAGATATATGGTTTCAAGGCTGGTCAGGGGTGAGAGAAGGCTACAGTTGGGATGAATTTGCTAAGGGCTTGTGTGAAAGGTTTGGTGAGCGAAGGATGGTGGACAATGTGGAGGAGTTTAATAAGTTGAAGCAGATGGGAACGATACATGAGTATCAACTAAAATTTGAAGAGTTGAAGTCATTCATGCTCTACAGAAACCCCTACTTGACAGAGGAATATTTTGTGTCGAACTTCATCAACGAATTGAGCGATGACCTCAGATCCATGGTGAAGATTATGAGGCCTTGATTGGTGCAAGAGGTAGCAGAGGATGCACTATTACAAAAACTGACCGTTGAGGCCTTAATGAAGAAACAAAGGGGGCAAAACAAGGGAATGAATCCAGGGATGGTATTGTCTGGAGGAAAGGTGTAGAGCAAGGAGAATTTTAAAGGAACAGGGGTGAAGTATTTGACCAATGCACCCCATGACTCGAGCTTACCACCAAGAGATAAGTTCATTGAGCAGAGGAGGATTGCGTGTTTGTGTTTTAGGTGTGGGGATAGATATACCCCAGAGCACCAATGCAAGAAACGATTGCTCTTACTAGAAGGAGCAGAAGGGGAAGAAGAGGAAGAGACAGATGTGGAAGAAGCAGAGGAAAAAGGAGAGGGGCCATTTCCTTACACGCAATAATAGGAATGGCCAATAGCAAGATTATTAAAGTGGAGGGTAAGGTCCAAGATAGCACCCTCATGGTCCTAATTGACAGTGAGAATACCCACAGTTTCATAGATGAGGGCACGTCTAAGAAAATGAAATGGATGTTGGCCAGCACACAACCGTTGTCTGTAACCATGGCTAATAGGAGTAGGGTCATTAGCAAATCTGTGTGCTTGGGATTTTGCTGGGAAATGCAAGGGGAAGATTACTAGGCTGACCTAAGGTTGCTAAAGTTAGGGGAATGCCATGTTGTTCTCGAGGTTGATTGGATGAGGGGAGTAAGTCCAATTAGCTTCAACTTTAACAATATGGAGGTCACCCTAGAGAAGGATGGAATGAGGGTAATGTTGTCAGGGTATATGGAAGTGGGGGCATGCAAGATGATTAAGGGGAAGAAATTGCAATAGCTGTTCAAGAAGAAGATGTCCCAAGTAGCCCAATTATTCTCAATTGAGGCTACTAAGCAGTTGGAGTTGGAAGCTAAGGGAAGCTCTAAACAAGGAGGCCAATCATTTACAGCCACTTCGCAGGTACACAAACTAGCTCTCCTTGATGTGCTATTAATTGAATACCAAAATCTCTTTGTAGAGCCTAAGATCCTTTCACCTAATGTTGAACTAGTGAACATTAGGTCCTATAGATACCCCCCAAAACTTAAATCAGAGATTGAGAAATTTGTCAAAGAAATGCTAACCCAATCAATGATCAGACCCAACTATAGCCCATTTGCTTCTCCCGTCCTATTGGTTAAGAAAAAGGATGGTACATGGCGGTTATGTATTGATTACGAACAGCTCAATGCCATTACCATTAAAAATAAATTCCCCATTCCTATCATTGAGGATCTTTTGGATGAACTCAAACACGCCTCTATTTTTTCTAAGGTGGACCTAAAGTTAAGATACCATCAAATTAGAATGGATCATAATGACATAACCAAGACAGCCTTTAAAACACACCATGGCCATTTTGAATTCACTATCATGCCTTTCGGCCTAACCAACGCACAAACCACATTTCAAGCCCTCATGAACCAAATTTTGTAGCCATTCCTCAAAAAGTTTGTGCTAGTTTTCTTTGATGATATCCGAGTCTATAGCCCCTCCCTTGATTAACACCTAGTCCCGGCCCCTAGACACCAAGGGCTCAACATTTATGAGAATGAGTTGACAACAGTCCTTATGACAGTGGAGAAGTGGCGACTCTATTTAAAAGGAGGGAAATTTGTTATAAAAACAGACCATGAGAGCCTAAAATTCCTATTGCAACAAAGGCTGCATACCCAATTGCAGAAGAAGGCATGACCAAGCTCATGGGATTGGATTATGTAATCCAATTCAAGAAGGGAAAGGAAAATGTCGTAGCAGATGCCTTCTCTCGCTGCCAAGAAGAGGGAGTTAGTGCGGCCATTTCAACAATAATCCCAGATTGGCTAACAGAGATGCCAAACAACTATCAACAAGGAGCATAGACCAAAGGGTTATTGGAACAACTGAGTGTGAATGCCAATAGCATGCCAGCTTACTCATCTAACAACAAAGTGATCAGGTATAACGGAAGGCTGGTAATTGGGGTTAGTGAGGAGTTGAAGGGCAAAATCCTATATGCACTACATGAGTCCCCCATTGGAGGCCATTCGGGCATTCAGAATACCTACTGGAAGGTGCAACAAGTATTCTTTTGGCCTCAATTAAAGAAATACGTATGAGATTATCGATTATGTGATGTGTGTAGAAGGTGTGAACACGAGATCGTGGCTCATCTGAACCTCCTGCAACCCCTAGCATTACTTGACCAAGCATGGACTAACGTAACTGTGGATTTTATAGAAGGGCTTTCAAGATTAGACGGGAAGCGTTGCATAATGGTGGTGGTGGATAAATTCTCTAAGTTCAACCACTTCATTAGCCTATCTCACTCGTACACAACACAAGAAGTGGCAAGAACATTCATGGATAGTGTGGTGAAGTTGCATGGCATTCCACAATCCATAGTGTCAGACAGGGATAAAATATTTACCAACTTATTCTGGAGGGAGCTGATGAGATTGCTAGGCACTAAGTTGTTGATGTTTACTGTCTATCACCCTGAAATTGATGGCCAATCAAAAAGGGTGATTCAATGCATAGAGTTGTACCTAAGGTGTTTCAATTTTCTACAACCCAGGGGATGGCACAAATGGCTAGCAATCGCCCAATGGTGGTACAACTCCAATTTTCACAGCTCAATCCGGATGACACCATTTGAGGCCCTCTGTGGATATAAGCCAAGGCTCATACCGGCTCTTGGAGGACAATCTACAATGGCTACTGTGGGGACCTATTTGCAATAAAGACAAGAGGTTATGAGATTGGTGAAAGCAGAATTGGCAAGGGCACAGAATAGAATGAAGCAATTGGCTGACAAGAAAAGGAGTGATCGGGAATTTTCGGTTGGGAAAGAGGTCTACCTGAAGCTTGGCCAGCAGCATCTCAAGGCCTTGACCCATCAACCCATCTCCAAACTAAGCCCTAAGTACTATGGGTCATTCCCCATAGTGGAGAAGATAGGGATAGTAGCCTACAGGCTGCAACTACCAGAAGAGACACAAATGCACCCGATGTTCCACGTCTCTCTCCTCAAGAAGGTTATAAGAGCACAAAGATCCAGTGCCTCACTTCCTCCCATGGCAAGATAAGGCAGAGAAAAAGCAATGCCCACCACCATCCTAGACAGAAGAGTGGTTCGTAGAAATGGAGCCCCCCTCATTCAAAAGTCCTAGTCAAATGGTCATCCCTCCCCGAGGACAACAATACTTGGGAGTATTTGCTAGACCTTCTCCAGCAGTTTCCCAACTCTGCTAGCTTATTACACATTTGTTGAGGACAATAAATGCTTTACGGGAAGGGGATTGTTACTTTAGTTGCATGTTGGGCCCTATGTAATAGGTTGTAGACCTTGTTTAAATAAAGGCCCATGAATAGGCATAGTTGGAGGAATGTTCCAACATGCTACTGGGCAAGTTATAAGGCAAGTGGATGGGATAACCTTCTTTAGCGCCCATTTAGGCCATAAATTAGTATAAATACAACTGATCTACACCTATCCCACATATTGAATGAAATTTGGAAATCAATTTCCCTCTCAATTCGCGTTCCCTTCCTATCTCTCTCTCCCCCTTTGATCTCTCAATTTCCCCCTACACTCTCAATTCACTCACGACAGCCATTCTCAAGTGATTGAGAATTCCCTTTGTCAGATCAGGAATCTGACAACACCCATCTGTCCAATTACTTAAAAACATGCATCCTTCAATGTTTAGTAATGTTAATATTGACAATTTCCCTTGTGATACATGTGAAATTGCAAAACATTATCGTGTGTCATTTCCATTAAGTAATTCCAATTCTTCTATGCCTTGCTCCTTGATTGACACTAATATTTGGGGTCCATCTAGAATTCCTAACATTTCCAGGGCTGGGTGGTTTGTGTCTTTCATTGATGAATTCAGTAGAATAACTTGGTTATTCCTCATGAAAGAAAAATCAAAAGTCAGCCATATCTTCCCCATTTTTCACAAAATGATTAACACACAATTTTGGGTGTCTATAAAACAAGTTAGATCTGATAATGCAAGAGATTACTTTAACCAAACTCTTTCACAAATTTTCCAAAGGGAGGGAATTATTCATGAGTCCTCGTGTGTCGATACACCTTAACAAAATGGCATAGCTGAAAGGAAAAAAAAAAAAGGCACTTAATTAATGTTACACGGGCAGTCTTGTTTTGAAATAATGTTCCAAAGCACTTTAGGGGGGAAGATGTTTTAACGGCAGTTTAATCAATCGGATACCATCTAGAGTACTAGGAAGTCAAAGTCCTACACGTGCTCTCAGAATTCTATCTTGATTTCCATGCCCATTCAGAATTACAACCTATATGCAAGATACATGCATCGCAGTGGCAGCCCAAATGTTAAAACCCTAATGCTCTTACGAACAAAACTGAACAGCCTCTTTAGAAACTTAAAACAACCTGTATATCCACATGTATGAAAATGGATCATAGTACAAGAGAAACAACCTATAAAAAGAAGGGGGAAAAAAAGAACTGAAAGCAGAATCACCAAACACCCACAGCTTGGCGTGAGGCCTAACAAAAATTTAAATTCCTGGAAAAATGTAGGGGATTTAAGTCACAATATACATTGATCCTCTAATAATTATTAATTGTAGGGGATTTAAAAATATTAATAGAAATGTTATCATGCCCTTTGATTTCTAGGAAAGAGAAGAATTTGTTTGGTAATTGATGCTAAAAGTGAATCATCTATTATACATGCAAGTACATGTGCACATCTCTTTTTTTTTTCATTAACCACCAGCCACCAGAAGGATCAAGGTTCAGTATATAAAGAAGTTTATGTTCTTCAAGAAATTATCATGTATCACTAAATATAGATTATCATGATATTGAATATCAATTAATGAAGCTTCCACTATACCAGTAGTGCAGATAAATCATCAACATAAATAAGACCAACAGCAAAATTGGCTCACCATGAGAAATAATGCTGAAATTCATGCTTTTCCAATGTATTTTTCCTCCGTTCTATCCAACTGACTAAATCCTACAAAGACCAACAACCAATACAAACATCTGTTTCTGAAAGATTTAACTTCAAAACTGAAAAATACTGCTTACAACATACCTGTATCATTTCATACAAAGGTTGGTAAGTCATTGCATCATTAACAGCCAATTCCCCTAATTCAGTCTGCAGTTCTTCCAAAGTATGAAAACCATAAGGCATAATTAATATATGAATGAGCAAGAAACAAAGACGCATACTTACTATGCAAAGCATCTTCTTCAGCATCCATGCTACCTGCCTCACGAGCCATGTCTTCTATATTACTTGGAATTGAAAGGCTCCAAATCAGGCATAAGATTGAAGAATATATAAATTGATAGAAAAAGAAAACAGGTAATAACAAAGAACAAATTTGAAACTAAATACAGGTTCAGGACTAAATGGCAAAAGAATTTTCCAGTACTCAATTCACTTATGTAAATAACCACATACAAACCACAAGCTTACTAGCAATGAATCGTGTAATTTAATAAGTCTTCAAGACAAATTTTCTGAATGTCTGCATTGTTCCAACAAAATCTAATTGTGATATTGAGCTGTCCTAATATATTTCCACATTCTATTCTGAAAAATATCCGTTGTCTAAATAAAAAAAAAAATCTTTTTGCTATATATTCTCAGCACAAAAACCAAGAAATAAGGGGTTGCAATGTAAACTGTTCTTCTTGAAGCATAAAAACATTGGGTGAACAATAGAACGTAAATTCTCTGATATAAAAACCGTGGTTGCAGTGCATACTGTGCTTCATCAAGAATTAGAATTGCCCCTTTAATATCCACTTCCATTGCTTTGCGGATGAGAGGATTAATGATGTAGCTGTATGGGCAAAAAACTAATTGTGCATCATCTGCCATGGAACGTGCAGCAAAATAGGAGCAACCTGAAATTCAAGGGAGCTTTTCAGCAAGACAACATGATGACAGGAGTTGAACTAATTTCAATCAGTAAAAAGAAAATTATAAAAACTAAACCTTTCATTTCTTGCCCAATTTTCACTAGATCTTCAATGTCATAGACTTCATGGCAACCTCCTTTCTTAAGAGATGAATGACCTTTGACTTTGTTTGCATTTCTGTTTGAGAAAGCAATAGCAAATTGAACCATTCTTTATTCTTTTATTAACTTAAAGAAGTATCAAATTGATGGAGAAAGAACTCACTTGAATTCTGAACATCCTACTTCTCGATTGCTTAGAAGCAACTTGCTGAGAATTTTTTTTATTACAATTAGTAATAGGAGAAAAAAGTAAACAGAATCAAGAGACTTTCAGATAAGTTATCACCATTCTTCGTCGATATTTTTTTTGCCATTTACATGCCTATTGGTACAGTAATGCTTCCTTGACGCCTGTTATAGACAAAAAGGCATATAGCCAATTCTTAACTGAAACAACTTCATGAAAATTAATTGACTCAAAAAATTCGTTCAGCTCATACAATCAATTCAGAGGTTAAACAAATGGGAAAGGGGGAAAGTGGTTAAACAGTTAAGCACTAGCTTAGAGCAATCTCAACTCTTTTAGTCTGCGGATGTAATGTTTTTGTTGACAAAAAAGCCACTCACATTTTTGGAACTGTTACAACTATTGTATAAACTAGATGGCAGATATTTGAAAGCCAAGATAAAATAATATGACCACTTCATCTTGTTCTACTTATTCAAATATATTCAATAAGCCCACATGCAAAGAATTGGGCATGCGTGCGTGCGCGTAAGTGCATGTGCGTGGGGAGGGGGGGAATAAGGTGAGTTGGGAGATGACACTTTGCATTATGGATGCAGTAAAAAGTGGCAGCTATAGTGTGAAAATATAATTTTAAACACATTTGAAACATTACCAAATAAGTAAAACTTTGACTTATCAAGACATTAGAAAGGTATTAGATAATAAGATGCTCCAACATCATCAATGCCTATGCTATGTGTGAGAAGTTAGAGGGATCCTCCTCATTATATATAGTCCAAGTCTCCCTTGTAGAGTCGATGTGGGATTCTCAACACTCCCCCCCCCCCCCCCGCGCACCGAAGCTTCTCCAGTAACCGATACATGCCCAGGTGATCGGGCAAGGTATTGGTCCATGACCACGACAACCAAGGGTTAGCTCTGATACCATATGAGAAGTTAGAGGTAGAACTCCAACCTAAAAAGCTAGCTTAACAGGTGAAGGGATCATCTTCCTTATATATAGCCTAGGTCTCCCTTGTGGAGGCAATGTGGGATTCTCAACACTCCCCCCCACGTCGAACCTTCTCCAGTAACTGATACATGCCCAGGTGATCAAGCAGGGTACTGGTTCATGACCACGACAGCCAAGGGTTAGCTCTAATACCATGTGAGAAGTTAGAGGTAGAACTTCAACCTGAAAAGCTAGCTTTTTAGGTTGGAGTTCTACCTCTAACTTCTCAAATCTTTTCAGGTGGAGGGATACTCCTTATATATAGCCCAGGTCTCCCTTGTGGAGGCGATGTGGGATTCTCAACACTCCCCCCCACGCCGAAACTTCTCCAGTAACTGATACATGCCCAAGTGATCGAGCAGAGTACTAGTCCATGACCACGACAGCCAAAAGGTTAGCTCTGATACCATGTGAGAAATTAGAGGTAGAACTCCAACCTGAAAAATTAGCTTAACAGATAGAGGGATCCTCCTCCTTATATATAGCCCAGGTCTCCCTTGTGGAGGCGATGTGGAATTCTCAACACTATACAATCAAATGTGCATGCATATAGGATATATAATCAAATTTAAAGTCAAAAAAAATCAAATTTTAAGTGACATTAGACGTATTGCAAAAGGAAAATTAAAAAATATTAACTAATATACAAAGGGTGTACAATTAGAAGTATTTTTAGATATAGAATATTCTTTGTATATTTTAGGAGATATGTATATTATGTGTATATTTCTCTTTCCTTTTGTATTATTCTCTTCCTTTATAAAGAGAAAAGAGAATCAACATATTATGGATCTTAAAAAATAGAGAAATATATTTTTCTCAACCTAGTTTATATGATATCAAAGCGGGAATTAGGGATTAAATCACAGTCGTCCACTGTGAAACCCCAACTTCTCCTATTCTTCTGCTATACCCAAGATCTACTACTGCCCTTACACTAGTCGCCAGTCATCGCTTCATCCTCAGGCCGCCACCGCCCTTACACCGGCTGCCGCCTCTACGATCCGACATCCCTTTCACTGCCGCCACCACGGTTGTCGTCGTTCTCCAGTGGGTTCTCACCTCTGGAATGGTCATGGCCTCCTAACCTCTCGCGAAGGTCGGCCTCCATTCGTCGGACCTGTCGCTGCTCTTGTTGCCTCGACATCGCGAATCAGAGTCGCCTTTGTCCGCGCAACAGATCCGCTCCCATCCACTGTTCAATGCCATCCCTAGTCGCCGTTTGTGAGCCGCCCCTATTCGTGCATCAAAGTCGCTCCCATCCTCTGTTACCCAGATAAGTTCTTGTTTATATTGGGCACCTAGATCCAAGTGCCCAAATCCGTGGATCACTATTGGTGCATCCAGATCCATGGGTGTGTCCAGATCTAATTGTTCTATTGCCACCACGCAATGCAATACCCTAATCTGATTGTTCAGCCACCATGATCGATTCTGCATCTTCAGTCACTCCAACCCAACAATCCCAGTCCTTTCAAGACCAATTTCAAGTTCCCTAAAGCTCCTCCAACTCACATCCGGTACAGATTACAACCATTCGTCTCAATGGTACCAATTTCCTACGTTGGTCGCAATCTATTCGTATGTACATTCGAGGTTGGGAAAAGTTTGGCTATTTAACTGGCGCCACATCAGCCCCAGACAGTAAAGACCCACTGTATAACATGTGGGATGCTGAGAATTCAATGGTGATGACGTGGCTTGTTAACTCCATGGAGGAAGAGATAAGTTCGAATTATATGTGTTTCTCTACAGCAAAGGAACTATGGGATGAAGTCACTGCCATGTATTTCAATTTGGGGAATCAATCCCAAATCTACGAGCTCAACTTGAAGCTTGGTGAGATTCGACAAGGTAGTGATACTGTCACCATATACTTTAATTCTTTAAAGCGTATATGGCAAGACTTGGATCTCTTCAACACATATGAGTGGAAGAACGCAGAAGATTGCACACGTTATCAGAAAATGGTTAATTCTAATCGGGTATTTAAGTTTCTCGTTGGACTCAATGTTGAGTATGATGAAGTTCGTGGGAGGATCGTCGGTAGAAATCCACTCCTGTCTCTAAGTGAAGTTTTTTCTGAAGTTCGGCGTGAAGAAAGCCGAAGACTGGTTATGTTGGGCAAGAAGAAGAGTGGTGAAAATGAGCTATATGAAAATATGACACTCGTGACTACTAATGTTAATGCTGGTGGACAGCATACTGCAGGTCAACAAAAGGCGAAAGAAAAGCCTCGTGTTTGATGTGATCATTGCAATAAACCACGCCATACTCGGGAGACCTATTGGGTGCTTCATGGTAAACTAACCAATTGGAAGCCTAGATCAAAGTGATCCTAACCTACTACCCATGAAGCTGATGCAAGACCATTCAACAAAGAGCAACTTGATCAACTTCTGCGACTGCTAAAGCCTAATATGTCCCCTAGTACACCTAATTGTTCATTGGCCTATTCAAGTAGAAATTCATTTGCCTTGTCTAGTTCGTCCCAATCTGCTCCATAGATCATTGAGTCAGGAGCATCTGATCATATGACTGGTTTATTGCATCTATTCAACTCATATATTCCTTCTGCTGGTAATGAAAAAATAAGAATAGCCGATGGTAGTCTTTCACCTATTGTAGGTAAAGGTCTCATTAAACTCTCTGATAGTATTGATCTTTAATCAGTACTCCATGTTCCTAAACTTGTCTGCAATCTTCTATCTGTTAGTTAACTCTCCAAATACTCTAACTATAGTGTTATCTTTTTTGACTCTTATTGCATTTTTCAAGCCCAGAACTCGAAGAAGACGATTGGCAGTACTAGAGAAATAAACAGGCTCTACTATTTGAATGGGGGATGTCTTGCGTAATAAAAAAGCTCACGAGCTGAGTGGTACTAGTTCTACTTCTGTTTCTAATCAAATAATGCAATGCTATCTTAGGCTAGGTCATCCCAGTTTTCCTTACTTGAAATATTTATTTCCTACGTTGTTTAAAAGAGTGGATCCTTCTATGTTTCAATGCGAAAGTTGTCATTTATTCAAAGATCATCGTGTTAAATTTCATCCAAAACCCTATTGTCCTTCAAAACCATTCTATTTGATACACAATGATGTTTGGGGCCCTTCTAAGGTCTCTACTTTGTCTAGAAAAAAATGGTTTGTTACTTTTATTGATGATCATACTCAAGTTTGTTGGATTTACTTACTTGCAAAAAAAATCAAATGTGCCTAGAACTTTTAAGGATTTTTTTCATATGATTGAAGCTCAATTTAACACAAAAATCTATATTCTTCGATCTGATAATGGCACTGAATATTTTAATGAATCTTTGGGGGTTTTTTAAAAGAAAAAGGAATTTTACATCAAACCACTTGCCGAGAAACTCCCCAACAAAATGGTATTGCTAAACAAAAAAATCGCCACCTCCTAAAGGTTGTCAGGGCCATCATGTTTTCTATGAATGTCCCTAAATATCTATGGGCTGATGCAATTTTAACTACTTCCTATCTCATTAATCGTATACCCACTCGTGTTCTACAATTTCAAACTCCCTTACACTCTTTGAAACAACTCTTTCCTCTATGCCGTATATATTCTGAGTTACCCTTAAAAGTTTTTGGATGCACTTGCTTCGTTTATGTTCCTCAAATATTTCGTTCCAAATTGGATCCCACAGCTGAAAAATGTGTCTTTCTGGGCTATGCACCAAATAAGAAAAGGTACAAATGCTTTAATCCTGTCACCAAAAAAAATTATATCAATATGGATGTGTCTTTTCTCAAAACTCAACCCTACTTTACCACAAATCATCTTCAGGGGGAGTATATTTAGCAAGAAGATAATTTTTTGAATTCTAATGTTGAGGAGGATAATTCCTGAAAACTCAATGACCCTCGTCCTACCATGATTGGTGCTCCCCTCCACTCTGATAAACAACTCAAGGATATAAATGTTCCAAACGTTGTGGAATAGGGTGTGTCTGGTTCACAAGTGCCTAGCATGATGGGATTGGAACCAGGGGGAGAATTACCACAAACGAATCAAAATATTTCAAAACCAGAGCTTCAGTTTTATACAAGAAGGCAAACCCAAAAGAATACTCTGAATATTCCTCTAACAATTGAACAATCGACGTCTCTAAATGATGGGCCTTTTGACAGTACTTCTTCTTCTCATGGTAACTCTAAACTCACTCCCTCAAATTATTCTTCATTTGACGTGTTCGATCTTGATACCCCTATTGCTACTAGGAAAGGAGTGAGATTTTGTACCAAACACCCAATTGCCAAATAACAATTTAGGATGCCCTTGGTGACCTAGATTGGAAGTTAGCAGTCCAAGAGGAAACGAGTGCTCTTAAAAAGAATGGAACTTGGGAGATTGTGAACAAACCAAAAGGCAAAACAACAATAGACTGTAAGTGGGTATTTAGGCAAATGGGAGCATAGAAAGATACAAAGCAAGGCTAGTTGCTAAGGGATTCACCCAAACATACGACATCGACTATCAAGAAACATTTGCTCCAATAGCTAAAATAAACATCGTTCGAGTTCTCCTCTCCCTTGCAGTGAATTTCGATTGGCCACTTCACCAATTTGATGTAAAGAATGCCTTCCTAAATGACAATTTAGAAGAATAAGTGTTTATGGATCTCCCACCAGGATTTGAGAAAAGCCTCGATACAAACAAAGTGTGTCGTTTAAAAAAATCCTTGTATGGTCTAAAACAGTCTCCAAGAGCATGGTCTGAAAGATTTGGAAAGGCGGTGAAAAGCTATGGCTACATTCAGAGTCAAGCAGATCACACACTGTTCTTCAAACACGCTAGTGACGATAAGAAAGCAATTTTAATTGTCTATGTGGATGATATAATAATGACTAGTGATGACAAAAGAGAGATTGAAGAGCTTAAGAGGAGATTAGCTCATGAGTTCGAGATCAATGACTTGGGTCCTCTAAAGTATTTTCTTGGGATAGAGTTTGCAAGATTTAAGGAGGGGATCTTTGTCAACCAACGCAAGTATATTCTGGACTTACTTAGTGACACATGAATGCTTGGGTGTAAGGTTGCTGAAACTCCCATTGAATCCAACTTAAAACTTCAACCTGTTGAGGCCAAAAATGTGGCAGAAAGAGAGAAATATCAAAGACTTGTGGGTAGACTTATCTATCTATCTATCACCTACTCGACCAGACATAGCCTTTGTTGTAAATGTTGTAAGTCAATTTATGCACTCACCTGGTTCACAATATTTTGAAACTACCTACAGAATTCTGCGGTACTTAAAGGGAACCCCTAGGAAGGGTCTACTTTTTAAAAAACGTGGACACCTTCATATAGAGACTTATACAGATGCAGACTGGGCAGGCAGTGTAACTGAGAGAAGATCTACATTAGGGTACTACACCTTTGCGGGAGGCAATCTTGTTACTTGGAGGAGTAAGAAACAAAATGTGGTGGCCAAAAGCAGTGTTGAAGCTGAATTTCGTGCAATTGCCCATGGTATTTGTGACGTCATGTGGACAAAGAGGCTTATATCAGACTTGAGGATCTCCACTTCCCTACCAGTCAAAGTTTATTGTGATAATAAAGCTGCAATCTCTGTTACTCATAATCAAGTTCTCCATGACAGGACAAAGCATGTAGAGGTGGATAAACACTTTATCAAGGAAAAAATTGATAATGGAGTAATTTCTATGCCCTACATTCCACTAGTTGACCAAGTGGTTGATATTCCTACAAAGGGATTACACAAAACTCAGTTTGAGAAACTTGTGAACAAACTTGCCATGGAAGATATCTTCAAGCCAGCTTGAAGGGGAGTGTAGAATTAGAAGTATTTTTAGATATAGAATATTCTTTGTATATTTTAGGAGCTATGTATATTATGTGTATATTCATCTTTCCTTTTGTATTATTCTCTTCCTCTATAAAGAGAAAAGAGAATCAACATATTATGGATCTTAAGAAATAGAGAAATATATTTTTCTCAACCTAGTTTATAAAGGGTGATCCAAGTACACGAGGCTCCTTGCTTTGCAAGGGTTGGGAATGGTTGTTTTTATGTGCAATCTTTCCCTTGTTTGCAAAGAGGTATTTTTTCTATAACTCAAAGCCGTGGCCTTCTAATCACCAAAGAGCAACCTTATTGTTGCCACCAACACTTGCCCTCTATATACACTAATATATAGCAAGTGTAGAATCCTTGATTGTGTCAAATTACTCATCCAACCCATCAAATACAAACAAACAGGGCTAATATTTTGCCTAAGCCTGACCCTATAAATTTAAACACCAATCTAATCCCTAAAACAGTAAGGGTGGACCTCATGGCCCAATACACACCCTAATAGAATGTCCAATGTGGAATCTCCAATATAGTAGGCAAGACCCCTCTTTAAGTTCTCTTTCTACTTGGGAGTAATCTGAAAACTGTAAGTGCATAAAAAACAAAGAGGAAAAATAAAAAAAGATTTGGGTAAACCTACCAGCACTGCCATTGGTACCCGATAAGTAGTCTTCTTGTATTCACGAATCACCTGAGCAATTTGTGAGTGTGTTCTCCTAATTATTTGAAAAAAAATCAATAAGTAAATACATGTAAGTGATCAATCAAGATTCTAAGTATTTAACTATATATTGGTGCTGTAAGAAAAACCAAACAACAATAATTAAACCCATTCAGTGGGGAAACATAAAGACCCGGGGGGGGGCCTAGAAAGTTTAAGAGCTCAACCTAATTTTACTCTCAAAATGGGATAAATACCTATTCAATAATGATTATCTGATGATATTTTATGCTATATCATTCAGCTGGCTTTGTCTGGCTCACTAGAGTGCAATGGAAAATGAGCTAAGGTTGCTCCATCAGTAAAAAAAACTTCTCAAGGGTTCTTTCGTTTTCGTGAATGAATATAAGAAACTAGTCCAAAACCAAAGATTGAGGATTCGATTATGAAAAGTTGAAACTTTGACGAGAAAATCTATGAAGGTGGTGGATGTGATGATCAAGAATATAATCAATATTGTTTGCCTTTATAAAATGAGATGGGCTGGTGGCATGGCTAAAATATTGGCCAAGTCAAGATAAAAACTTCAGCACTTAAAGACTTTAAAGGATAACGTGGTGGATGTGAAGAGATTAGGAAATAGGATTATCATAGTTAAAGTTAATCTGGGAGAAAAGACTTTAAATATTGTTAATACATAACTACATAAGTATTTACAGGACTTGTTGCAAGGAAGGCCTAAAGGAAAGACAGTCAGTATAGGAACTGCCTTAAATGGTCATATGGATAGAGAAGTAAATCAACATAGAGATGTGCATGGAGATTATGGCTATGGAGAAATAAACAAAGAGTAAAAGTTATTTTGAATTTCACCATGCATATAATCTCATTATACCTAATACATGTTCAAGAAACGAGATAAACATATGGTCACATATAAAAATAGCTGATACACTACCTGAATTGTTGAGTTTGTGTCAAATTCATACTCTTTGAGCCCAATACAAAATATAGAAGAGATTTCTTTCAGAAATAACTTAGAACTTTTGTCTACCCTATCTCTATATATTGTGCTTTATTATCTGATTTTAGAGTGTGGAGTGCATCATAAATTTATCTAAGTGATTGTGAGATTGGGTGTATTGGAATTTTGGGGTGAGAATTTTTCTTCATAAGTAAATCTACTTTTCACACGGTGAATTCTTAATTCTCCTTCAGTTATGGATGTAAGAACATTGGCAAACCACATTAAATCTCCGTGTCTTCAATTATTGGAATTATTTTTCTTTTTGATTTAATCCTCACATTAATATACTATTTTCTGATACGACAAAGGAATGCATATGCTGTAAGCAACATAATTTATGCCAAAAGAGAGTATCTGACCACTCAACATAGGTTTATGACACTTGATGTTGATATTAAATAATACAAGAGGAAGGATGATGATAAGAGAGAAAGAATCAAATGGTATGATTTAAAGGGTAGAAAATAAATTGTTTTCAAGAAAAAAGAAATGTATGGCAAAAGAGATTGGATTATGAAATGTGAGACTAATCTAATGTGGATATGGTTACTGCTATTTGAAACAACATTCTAAGAGAGTGAAAGGAAAACCCTTAAACAAAATGAAGCCACTCATGATGGTGAAGTGAGAAGATACAAGAAAAAACAAGACCTAAATGTCTTCCTACAATACTCTCCCATACATGTCATGACTAGAAAAATATAAAGATGTATATTTAAGCTTAAAAAAACAAGGCAATTAGTGAATCAAGGTCAAAAATTTATGAAAATTCGTATCACCAACTTGATATACAAGACCAAGAAAAAAGGACAAAAACCAAGTACTGATAAATGAGAGGACAGTCTAGGAGAGATGGAAAGATGTATTTCTTGAGATTATTCAATGAAAGTAAAGAAACAAATATTATGTTGAGACACCTTGGTAATTCTGAAGAAGAAAGGAATTACATATTCTATAAACATACTTGTCCAAACAAAGTGAAGCAAACTATGAAAAAAATAATAATGGTAAAAAATTGGGCAAGATAATATCCTAAATTCCTAATAAACGTATGAAAATACATGAGAAAAATAAGAAATTTTATGGATAACAAAATTATTTCACAATTGATGTGGCACCACGTCTCCATGACGAGGTATGCCTCTTGTTTGACTTACATTTGAGTGTATCGGCATGGTTGTAACCCACCACGTCCCATAGATCAACTTGGGTCACAAAGTCTTGTGGTGACATAAAAAGTCTTTACTTCATTAAGACAAACTTGATCACTCTCCTCCTTAGAAGTGTCCCCTCTTATTCCATTGGTTTATAATTTCAGTTTCTAACCAAACTTACTCATAAGAGATGGAGTAGTATAATTCCAAGCATGATTCTGAAATAGAGCATTTTATATCACATATTCAACTAAGTACAACAACATTTAAGTTATATAAAACATTTTACCAAAAGTGCATGCATAATGTCTTGCATATCTCCTATCATCCTCTAGCCCTTGATTAGTCAATTTCCCCATCCCTTGCATGGTTTGGAATGTTAAAATGCAATTCGTGAGAAAAGAATTCTAGTAAGGCATGTCATGGCAATGCAATCACACAATCATAATATCATCCACACATTTCATGAAAGCAGCCCCTAAGTATAACCTTCTGCCATGCACCAGCTGCTCCCTCTCCTAGGTTCAAGCCCTCCCATTATCCCTTGGCATCATTCACACAACCTAAGGGCTCCACCCTTGGCAAACATTAGCAACAACTATTACAGCGCATTTATCGTTTGAACCTTCATTAGCACCATGCTTGACTCATACTTTCATGCAACATGCACACATATCATGAATAGAACATGTCATCTTATGCATTTGGTTGCCATTAAAATCACTCCATGCACCTATCTCAAGTTAAGCCTTAGTTTCTTCAAGCTTTCTTTAGCTTTCCAGCAAGACTTTCTTATTTCTCAGCTTCTTTCTTACTTTCCAGAAGAACTTTCTTAGTTCCTATAACTTTCTCACTGCACTCTTTCTTATGGACATCGTCTCACTCTCATTTCAGTTGTCTCGTAAAATGAAAAAGGTTTGGCCTATTTGTATGCCATGGAAGCAGCTTACTTTGCTGCTAAAGCATCTGAGTGTGTGGCACCCACTTGGCTCTTGTTTGGTGGCATTTTCCTGAAGAGATAGCCAGCTATCTGCTTCAGCTGAAGCAACTGACACCTCTTGCTTTTCGTGTTGTCACCTAGCCCCAATGCAATCCTTTCTTGTAGGAAGACACCTCACTTGTATGCTTCAACAATTCAGCCACCTCACCTTGTTTCTGAAACCTTCTACAGATTCCCCACAGCTGGAACTTCACTAATCCTTGCTTAATTAACCATAAGCTCCTTAATTAAGTCATTAATCCAACTTCTTCAATTCTAAACCAAAATTACTAATTTCCATATCATCAGAATCCTCTTTTTATGCCTAATAACATATTAAGAATGCAGATATTTATCTCTTAATTTAGTCCCCAAAAACTGATTATAAATTCAGTTGCTTACCTGTGGTTTTCCACTTGCTTGGCTACCACCTTAGATACTTTGTTTCAGCAAATATCTAAGAATAGCTCATCTTTTGAAGTGTCATGCTGGGACCCTATTCCTACACTTAATTTATGGGGTGTCACAATTAACATGATCCTTAAATCGAATAAGATGCCTAATGCATGCCCATTTACAAGAATAAAGAAGGTTCAAAGTGATGAAAATTATAAAGGGATTAAGTTTAAGTCAAGAATTATAAAGGGATCAAGTTAAGTCATACTACAAAACTTTGGGAAGGATGACTAAGCAAATATTAAAAAGAAAAATCAAGGTCTCTGAAATCCAATTTAGTTTCAATCCTAGTAGGCCAACAATAGAACCTATCTAGTTACTAAGGCGCCTAGTTTGAAAGGTCTAGTGAAACAAACAAATTTGCTTATGGCATGATAAGTGTTTCAGTGGATTAATTTATCCTAAAGCTATTCTACTAAATAGCTATATTAATATCACAAGCACAACGAGGGCTTGGAAATATAAGTTAACAAGGTAGAGTTAGTATGTTCCTAATAACGAGTAATAGAAATACACAAACATAATTTCTTCGGAAAAGAAAACCATTCCAGGAAAAATGACTGTAATTCTGAAAATATATGATTGCTAATAGTACTTGAACTATAAATGAATACTGTAGATGTAATCGCTTTTGCATATACTTCTATAACAATTTACTTTTACAACTACCGTAATACCTACAAGCCAAGCAATTTGAATAAATTCTTCTCTTGTATAATTACTGTAGTCTCAACAAGCACGTTGCAAAAACAAATTCCATACGTTCCTAAAGCACTGAACTTCCATTAAACAGTTTGCATGCGTTTTCCTAATGCTTGTTCAACAGATAAAACTTACGAGGCATAAAAAATGGTGGGTGTTGTCTTTTTCTTCGAGGCCTTGTTGTTTGTTGCTGGTGGAGCTGGATCTGGATTTCCTGGAGCTGAAACAATGGAAGACGTCCGGATTAGCCAAGCATTACGCAGTCATTGACGTAACAACATGATTACTTGAACAGATATATTACCAACCAATCTAAAATGCAAAACGGGAAATGCCCGTTAGGGCTTCGAATCGAACAGAGGAAGAAATGGTAACATCGAAGGCACGCCAAACCTGAAGGCTGGGATTCGGGGATAAATCCGCCTCCGTAAGCAAGGGGATCAGTCATGGCCTCGGGAGCAGGCTTCGAGATAGCAGGACTGGAGGCAATCTTTCTGGAGGGATAGCTCTGCTGCCACGCGAGAACCGAGCAAAGGAGCGAGAGCGATTTTCCGGTGCCGGTGGGGGATTCGAGCAAGGCGTGGGAGTGGCCGTCCCTTAGGGCTCGATCGAGGGTTGAGATGACCTTGGCCATGAAAGCTAGCTGCGATCCGTAGGGTTGGTAGGGAAATTCCACAGCGATTCCTCCAATGTGGTGCACGTTTTTCGATTTTCTTGCTGGATTTGAGCGCTCCATGCCGCTTCGTCTCTGTGCACGTAGTTTGCTTCGAGTTGCTGCTATTCAGTGGATTGGGCGTGATTGTGCATAATTAGGAACGCACGAAATAGGTGTTTTGGCGGGAAACGGTTTGACTTGGGGGTTCTGAATTTTCATGGGGGCGGGTAACTTTCTTGGCAAGCTGGGTGCTTGGAAAAGTTTCAACTTTGAAAGCTGTGTTTGGGACTGCACTGAATAACAAAATGAAATTATTAGGTTGGTTTGCTGAGCTTCTTATTCTTACCCTATGTCTGGGAGAGAGTTTGGGAATGAAGAAATAGTATGCAATAAAACAAGTGACGTATGATGAAAGGTGAAGACACATAAAGTAATATAATTTTTATTACTTTCATTGTTTATAAAGAAGGAAATATTAGATAATTAAATGTCAAATTTTTATTTTATTTTAATACATAATAGAATAGGGGCGAAATGATTAAAAATTAAATTTATAATTATACCCTGTAATTTTTAAAATAAATACATAAGTATAAAAATTCCTATAATGGGTGTCTTTTTATTTTTCTTAATTTTTGTCATTAAAAGAAAATTGTAAGCTTAAGTGATTTTAATATATTTTATAAAATTAATAAGTGTTAATAAAGTTATTTATTGTTGTGTCCAAATGTTAAAAGTTGCGGCTCCATACACATATAATATTATAAATATTGAAATTGAAGGAATAAATAAGAAGCTAAAAAAACATGACAGTATTTTGTACAGTAGCTGCAATTTTGACAATTGTAGTAGCTGAAATTTCAAGCGGTGCCGAACATGTGAGAGACACAGTTCAATTGTTTTTCATTCTAATATCCTATCATTAGAGAGAAAAATAAAGAGTTAAAATTATTCAAAGTGTTTGCTCATATTTTTAAGAAAGATTGTTATTGTTATCTCCTTGTAATATAAATATAAACGTGTAATTCCTATTTTTTTGTAGTGAATTTGTTTATCTTTATCTGTTATTTTTACCCTGATTTATTTTAGAGTTTTTCACGTAAAATATGTCCAATTTTTTCATTATTTTATTTTTCTCAAATTATTAGTTGCGACCCTATTCTAATTCGGTATTATTTCACAATAAGTGGTATCAAAGCCAATATTGTGGTGTTTATATATCTACTTATTGTATGATCTCTAGTTGCCACTATAAAAGTGGATCCTCCACATCATAAAATAAGTTAGATAGTTAATCACTATTTTTTAGGTAGATACTATTCACATATATGGGGTACTATTTATGCATACGATTACTGTTCAGGTGTAATAGTGGGAGCTAATTTTGTGCTCAAAATAGTTTGTGATAAAAGCAATGACACCAAAATTTGAAATTGAAAAGTTAAACGGGATAAATTTCTCACTATGAAAATTTAAGATGAAAACTATATTGAGAAATGATAATTGCATGGCAGCCATCAATGATAAACTGGGGGACTTCACAGATAACGTCAAGTGGAATGAGATGAACGGAATGCTATTACAAATTTTTATCTGGCACTAGCAGATAAGATATTGTCTAGTATATAAGGGAAGAAAACATCAAATGATATTTGGGATCATCCTACAAAATTGTATAAAACCAACACATTTTACAATCAAAATTTCTTAAGAGGAAATTATATACTCTACGGATGTCAGAATCTACTTTGGTAACAAAGCACATTAACATTCTGAATACTTTATTTTCTCAACTCACATCTTTGGGTTATAAAATAGAGACAAATGAACGTGTTGAACTTTTACTTCAAAGTTTATCAGATTTGTATGATCAACTCATTATCAATATGATAAATACTTCCACTATGGAAATCATAGTCTTTGATCATATTGCAGTTGTTATTCTAGAAGAAGAAAATCAGTGCAAAAACAAAGACGACATATTGGGTAGTTCACAAGCAAAGGCACTAAAGATTGTGAGAGGGATATGAACGAAACATGAATCAAGTGAAAGTTAAAATTATGGTAGGTCAAAGTCAATAAGTAAGAAAAATATTAAGTGCTACTACTGTGGCAAGAAGGGTCACCTGAAGAATGACTGCTGGAATTTGAGCAATAAAAATTTCAATCCTTAAGGAAATGTAACAAGTACATCAGGTGAAGGTGATGCACTATATTGTGAAGCAATGACGACTTATAAAGACAGAAAAATATTTGCTTATGTATGGTTCATTGACTCTGGAGCTACATTTCACGTGATATCTCGAAGAGAATAGTTCCATCATTATGAAAATGTCTCCGGAAGATATGTGTATAGCTGTGATGATCATGCCTTAAAGATTGTCGATATTAGAACCATCAAGTTGATGTTATTTGATGGTACAATTCACACTGTTCAAGAAATGAGGCATGTGAGAGGCTCGAGGAAGAACTTGTTATCTTTAAGATAATTGGATGAACTTAACTATAAAATTGTGATTAAGAAATAGATCATGAAAGTGATTCAAGGAGCGCTTGTACTAATGAAGGGAGAACATGTGATTGCGTAGTTATACATGTTGAAATGAGAGACTTTGTTGAAAGAAGAAGCATTAATTTCTTCAAAATCAAAGTGAAAGATCTACAACAATGTGGCATCAAAAAATTTGACATATATTTGAACAAGGAATAAAAATCCTTGTGAAGCATAATCTACTTTCGAGTATCACAAAGTTATCCTTACCATTTTGTGAGTATTGTGTTACTTGTAAACAATTGAGGATGAAGTTCAATGCATCGAATTATAAAAACAAATAAATTATATAATTTGTTCACTTTAATGCATGGCAATCACTAGTTTCGTCCCTAGGAGGAACAAAATATTTGGTGTTCTCGTAGATGATTATTCAAGAAGATATTGGGTGTATCATATCAAGAGGAAGACAAATGTGTTTATAGTATTCGAAGTATACAAAACGCATGTGAAACTTGAATTTGGAAAGAAGATCAAGTGTTTGAGGTCAAATAATGGATGATAATATACCAACAATGAGTTTACTGAAATATGTAATTAGGAAGGTATTAAAAGACAATTACTACAGCATACACTCCTCAACAAAATGGAGTGGCAGGATAATAAACAAAACTTTGTTGTAAAAAACAAAAGCAATGTTAGGAGTTGCAAGCTTAGAAAAATCTTATGGGCAGAAACAGTTAATACTGCCTGTTATGTGATAAATCGTGCCCCGTCAATTGCAATTGAGTTGAAGACACCGATGGAGATGTGGATTGGGAATAAAGTTGATTATTCAAACCTCAATATGTTTGGAAGTCTAGTGTATGTGATATATAATGCCCAATAAACTACAAAGCTATATCCAAAATCTAGGAAATGTTTTTCTCGGGGTATGCTGACGAAGTAAAGGGTACCGCCTGTGGGATCCCATTGCTCACAAGGTTATAGTCAGCAACGATGTTATATTTGTAGAAGATAAACTACAGATAAAAGAATGTGATAATAGCACGAAGAAATAAAATATATAGACTATAGTGGTATAGGTAGAAAAATAATATAAACAAAACGATTATTCTGAAATAGCACCAGAACATGAGGAACAAGAACCAGTTGTGTTCGAGGCATCAGAAATTCGTCGATCGGGTCACTTTACAATACAATCAGATTGGCATCAGATTATGATATGGAGACTAATGTTGCATATTGTTGGGGAACCACCAACTCTTCAAGAAGCAGTTAACAATTCATATGCATCTTAGTGGATGGAAATAATGCATCTCAGTGGATGGCAATAATGTAGGAAAAAAATTAAAACTCTTCATAAAAACAAGACTTGGAAATTTGTGTCGTTACCATAAAGAATAAAGCCTATTGGTAACAAATAGGTGTATGAGATCAAGCGTAATAGCAATGATCAAGTAAAGCGATATCGTACAAGACTAGTGGTAAAAAGATATGCTCAAAAATAAGGGATTGATTTTAATCAGATATTTTGTCATGTTGTTTGAATTACTATAGTTCGAGTAGCCATGGCAATGTGCACTATATTCGACCTACATCTAGAGCAGTTAGAATGATGCTTTTTTTCATAGAGATTTTGAAGAATAAATATATATGCTCCAACCAGAGGGTTTTGAAGAAAAAAGAAAATAAAACTTGGTTTGTAGGCTAAATAGATCTTTATACGGTCTCAAACAGGCGCCGAGGTGTTGGTATAAGAGATTTGATTAATTCATCACGAGCCTTAGATACGATAAGCTTAATGCAGACTTTTGTGTATATTTCAAAAGGTATGATGGAAGTGATTATATTATGTTGACGTTATATGTAAACGACATGTTGGTAACATGCCCCAACAAATATCGTATTAAATAATTGAATGCACAGTTGGCTAGAGAGTTTGAAATGAATGACTTGAGACCAGCAAACAATATTTTAGGAATGCAAATTCACCGATACAAAAATAATAGGAAGATTTGACTTTGTTAGAAAAAGTATATGAATAAGGTAACATGTAATGTTGTAAGTCAATTTCTACCTCACTTAGTGTTAATTTAAAATTATTTTCGAATATAAATCCTAATAGTGAAACAAAGAGGCAGAGCCGACCTTGGCCCAAGGCTACAACTCGGGGCCCACAATTGAGAGGGGCCCAATGATAAAAAAAAAAATTGAATAAAATATATATTATATTTATTTTTCCCTTATATTTTCTCCCCCCTTCACTCAAAAGTTGTCCCCTATACTTTACATTTTGTCTCCAACTACCTCCTCCACTTCCACAAAATTAATCTCTTTATTCCCTTACTATTATCTCTCCTCCCCCACCCCTCCATCTCTTTTACGGCAAAAGTTTGAAACCCAACCCCATTCTTTCTATTTCTCTTCCTTTAATTTTATCTCAACAATATATCAATAAACCATTGATTTTGTAAAATTTGAAATCTACTAAAATATGTAGTTTTCGTTTAATAATGTAATGTTTACAATGCGGGGTACTATTTTTCCTTCGTTTGGGGTTTTGTCCCATTGGGTTTTTTCAAAACAAGGTTTTAATGAGACCCCAAAGTATTATTCCTTATCTTTTGTAAATTTGTATAACTTTAATAAAATTAATTAGTTGATAACTTCTATGTTTTTATTTAATTTGTATAAATGGGCACACTTGAAAAAAATTGCCTTGGGCCTTAGAAAACCTAAGACCAACTCTGCATAGAGGATGGAGATGTCTCGAGTACTGTATGTATTAGCAATGAAAAGTTTAATGTTCACTATGATTTATACAATATCAGATATTACACATGCAGTGAGAGTGGTTAGTCGATATATGGTGAATCATGGTAAAGAGCATTGAAATGCTGTGAAAAAGGTCCTGAGCTACATTAAGGGAACCACAGTGTTGCATTGTGTTATGGGGATCATACTTTATTGTCAGATGATATGCTGACTCAGATTATGAAGGTGATATTGACAAAAGCAAATTCGCCACAATATGTGTTTGCACTTGTTGACGGAGTTGTAAGCTGAGTTTTAAAACTACAGTCAGTTGTGGTCACGTCGACAACAGAAGTAAGATATGTAGCAAGCTGCACAAGCTAGTAAATAAGTAGTATGGTTGAAGATAGTATTGGAGGAACTCGGGCACAAACAAAATAAAATTTCGTTGTTATGTGACAATTATAGTGCATTGCATATTGTAATGAATCCAACATTTCATTCAAATACAAAGCACATTTGAGTTTAGTATCACTTCACTCGTGACAAAGTGGAAAAAGAAATCGTGGATATGCAGAAAATTCATACAAAATACATCATATAAGATTTCATGATAAAAGCAGTAAATACTAACAAGTTTAGTTGGTGTCGATCCTTTAGGGTGTATTTGATTAGGGGTGGAAAGTAGGGCGAAATTCCAATTCTATGGAATTCTAATTCTCACCCCACTCCCTATGAATTCAAATTCATTAATTAAAAAAAAATTATTTTTTGAACTAAGATGAAATTCTAATTCATGAAAAAAAAAACTGTTTGATATAATTTCTTGGAATTTGAATGAAAAATTAATTTCACTATCATTTTTTACCCCTATCAAACTCACACTTAGTAGTCTAGTAAAAACATAAGCAACAGGGAATGACAAGAAATAAATAATGGTGAGAAGATTGATTTATTTTAAATCAAATCTTCAAGTGAGATATTGTTGTGCCCAAATGTCAAAAGTTGCGACTGTACACATCTAATATTACAAACATTGAAATTGAAGACAGAAATAAGAAGTTGACAGCCATATTTTGTATAGTAGTCATAATTTTGACAATTGCAGCAACTAAAATTTCAGGCAACGTCAAACGCGTAAGGGGAGGCCTATCCCCAACTCAATTGTTTTTCATTCCAATATTCTATGGTTAGAGAGAAAAATAGACAGTTAAAATTATTCAGAGTGTTTTCTCTTATTTTTAAGAGAAATTATTATTGTTATCTTCTTGTAATATAGAGAAAAAAATATAACTCATATTATTTTTCTGTAGTGAATTCTTTTATCTTTATTAGTGGTTTTTATCCTGATTTGTTTGGGGTTTTTTACGTAAAATTTTGTATGTCTAATTTTTTTCATTATTTTTTTCTCAAATTATTAGCTACGAACCTACTTTAATTTGATATTATTTTACAACACTTACGAGTGTCATTTTATTTTTTCATTTCCTATCAAGGAATTAAATTAATTGAGTTTATAAATAAATTAATGATTTATTAAGTGAAGTCATTCCAGTTTTCATTTATTTGTTTTTTGTTATTAAAAAAGGATTGTCAAGTTTAAATAAATCAAATAAAAATTGTGAATTTTTATGTATTTATTTTGAACCATGTTATTGGCATTCATTGGACTACAAAAAGCTACTCAAATGACAAAATTATCCTTACTGAAATTGCAAAATTGTAAAGCACCCTCATATCTTCTTCATATCCTTCATATCACCTAGCGACCATGGTCACATTCTTTCTCATCCCCTCTTTCCATGGTCGTCTCCATCAATCGTCAATAGCTAGTCACCGTCGTCGCCTCGCCACTTTGCCTCTCGCACATCGATTACTGTTAAGGATGCAGTGACGATCGATGTAGGATATGTGACACGATGCGACTTGACGAGGTGAGGCAACGATAACAATAAGATGGCGACAATGGGCGATTGCTGAAGGTGACCATGGAAATAAGAGAGAAATGAGATGGGAGGCGACGGGTCGTTGGGTGAGGAGAGAGGAAGAAAGAAAAGAGAACGGCGTTTTGCAATCTTGCAATTTGAGTGATGGTAATTTTGTTATTTTAATTCCTTTTGGTAGTTTAAATAGTACTGATAGCATTTTTCTTATATTTTCCTTATATTTAATTTAATTGTTAAAGTCATATTAATTGTTGATTTGTATGTAGTTTGTAACGGATAATTCATTTGATTGTTTGGTTTTGTTGTTAGTTTAAGCTTTTGATGTATTCATTTTTTGTTTTTTTTATTAAAATAGATTATGAATATTGTATTTCAAATTAAAAATAATACTCCACCACATTTTTTATGGTTAAAGATGCATACAAAATTTATTTATATTGATATGATATAATTTATTATAAGATAGTGTCTATTAACCAATATACGAGCTAAAAAAAAGTAGAATATGAAAAATATTTTACATAAAAAAAAAATCATTATATTTGTTAAATTTATCTGATAACAATTAAAAACCAAGTCACGTGACTTTTTATATGAAATTATTCAGGTAAATTGATAGTTTAAGTACAAAAAAATTTATCAAAATGACTTTGGGTTGAGTGTTTGAAATACGTAGGTAACGTTTGTTAAAATGAGTAAAATAAGGTAGGATTAAGATATCTTATCCGAATAGGAGAAGAGATCGATTTATTTGAAAAGTATAAGATAAGAAGTCATATGATTTTTTTTCATATAAATTTAACAAATCCAATAAAAAATACATTTGTATGAAATGATTTATATATCATAATTTTTCACTCTATATCTTAGTTAACAAACACTATCTTAATGAATACAAATATAGGGTCATGTACTTGTCATATGCTAATTAATATTATTTTACTATTTCATTTATTTTACAATTATAGATTTCAAATTTATTATAAGTGAGAAGGTGAACGAATCCTTTAAATCAAATCTTACACTTTCATTTTACAAAATATCTATAATGATTAGTTAACTAGTCTACAATATTTACTTATCATGATAACGCGTGAAAATTATTTTTTTTAACAAATTGAGTTATTTGTAAAAGTCACCAATAAGATTTGATAGTAAGCACGTTTCTTATCAAACATTACATATAATAAAATGAGTTTCATTTATTCATTTGTTGAAAATCGTGGGATTAAGCAACGGGTCGCCCACAAGAAAAGGCATCCCAATATGAGTTTCACCTAAATCTAATTTTTTAGAGTTTTAAACTTGTGAATGGTTACTCACAATATATGTTGATTTTAGTTTTTATTATGATTTATTAACCTAATTAAATAACTTAGAAATATAACATAAAATTTGTGGTGGCTTTCATTCTGTGTTATTTTTCTATATTTATAATTGTTAAGTGAATGTTTTGGATTAATGTTATATATTAATCAATTTTCCGTTGTTGCTAATTTTATTCTTTTACTAGTTACTGCGGTATTCAACACATTTTTTTATTAGTCAATGGCAAGATTAATCAAAATAGCATAAAGATACAAAACTAAAAATAAAAATACAAATATAAATGTAATTGTTAAAATACAACAATCAATTTTTAAAGTAAAAAACGTCATAGTCAATATGTTTAAAATTGTTGTCGCCTAAGACAATCAACGCTCAAGAATATCGCCCACCTAAGATTGCAAGAAAGAGAATAATCAGAATGAGTTGAGAGCTCCTGCATAAACACTCAAATACTTAAATTAGGCATTAAAGATGTAAAAAACTATAAAATAGAGTTTTCACTAATATTAAAGACATGCAATTTATCGAATGAATGCTTGTTTATTTATAAAAAGGTATGAAATAATCATAAAGTTATTTGGTTTAGGATTTATAATAGATGGTGTTTATCCCAACATTATAATATCTCATTAGAATTATAATTTTTAATAGATAGTATTTATCTATTTTTTATAAGACCCTTTAAGGATTTTGTAAATGTCGAAATTATTTAGTTTGCGTATTACATGAAATCCCCTGCGAATAAGTAAAATTATTTGGGCTAGGGAAGATCTCTTATAGATTTTTAGGCTCTCCCAATTTCTTAGGTTCATTCATCTTATTTTTTACTGCACTAAATTTATATTTGCATGGTGATATATCAATAAAAATAAAAAATAAGTCCATTTAGTCATACCACAGTCATTCCTAACTATTTATTCGAAATTGTGATGTATTATTCGATTATGCAATGCGATTGTAAGTGAGTACAAGAAAAATGTGTACTTATTCTCAGCATACAGATCAAGTGGTAGGATCATGATAAATTAAGATTTGTACCAATAAATTGTGGGTTTAATTTTTTGTATTATATAATGAGATATAATTTTTATTTATAATTTATTTTCTCTATCAAAATACAAAATATGAATAAGAGACTGTCCTAAGATAATAATCCCAAAAGAGGACTCGTGCCCTATCCTCCCAAGGAGCCATTTTTCTCTTGATTGATTTGGATGGGGGAGCGGCTAAGTCCCGAGTCGGGACCCTGCCAGAGCGGATGACGCGAGATTTCTAAAATTTTCCCCAAACCAGGGGGCCGTTTGATAAATTGGTGTAAGGTCAGGTCCTGATCCCCAAATAATTCCGGCTACGATCTCTGTTCTTTCCGATCGGGCCAGACAATATAATTCCTCGTCTGGTTCAAACACCGGAAACCTTCTCTTGTTGGTATCTATAGTAGTCTCTCTCTACTACAGCAATCTCCAAATTCATCGGCAATCACAGATTTGTCGAATTGTTTCGATCCAATTCGCCGCTGTCCAGGTTTCACGGACGCTTTTCCTCATCCTATTAGATTTGGTTTTATTTGAGTCTGTTTGGTGTCTCGATTTTGAAGGATTAGATTATATTTTGCTTATGCGGAGTGGTCTGGGCTGGATGTGGTGAATGGATCTGTGATTTTACCGTGGATTTCGTCGCAATTTTGGTCGCGGCTGGCCTGGAAATATGGCGGGGCAAAACCAGGGAGGGCCAAATATGGATCAATTCGAAGCGTACTTCCAGAGAGCGGACTTGGACCGAGATGGAAGGATCAGTGGAGCTGAAGCTGTTGCTTTTTTTCAAGGATCCAACTTACCCAAACAAGTACTTGCTCAGGTTGTCTCCCCTGTCTGACATGTTATATTTGAAAATGTTATCAAATCGGCCGGTACACTTTTTTTTCTGTGTTATGCTATGGTTTCCTTACATAGTTGATGGATCCCTTTTTGTAGGATTTGGTCATGATGTTGTTCTTGTTGTTGATGTGATCAGATGAACTTCATGTAGAATACTCAGGAGTAGCATGCCTATCATCCTCCTATATGAACCCCCCAAAACACACGCATAAAGGCTGAATATACCAATGAAAGATGAAAAACAATTTGCCAATAGGAGCAACGACGCAGATTAGGCAAAACAGCACTATTGTCGTTGAGGGAATGCTGGGGAATGGGGTAGGCCAAAATTAACTTGGTTTGAGAATGCCAGGAGACGGGAACATATTAACTTTGTAGAGACAATAAACAAAGATCTAAAATCATGCCTCAACTGCAATTTTAACCCTTACACAGTGAAGTGAAAAGATGGGGTCTATGTTATATTCAGAAGTTAGAAAAGGGTTTAGTTGAGTTGAATCAGGCAGGTGGGGGAAATGTCATTTTGTTGAATCCCACAGCTCCCCTCTTAGAATACAGTTATTCGTTTTCAGTTGTTTAATTTGATCCAGGATATAGGATCATTTCTGGTCACAATTTGCATTATAAGGTGCCAAAATGCATCCGTACAGCCACAGCCAAGAGAACTGAGAAAAACATCATCTTCTTTCCCGAGTGACTAGAAAAGGGAGTGTCTCCTGGCTATGAATATGATTTTTGAATATTTGTGATATGAATTAGTAGTCATTGATCCTCAGTTACAAACTGTAGTCTTCCCTACAATAAGTTGTGGCATGTCAGGGCTTCAAATATACTTTATTTATTAGAAAGTTGAAATTAAAGTTTTAAATATATATCCAAGCAGCATGTTTGGAGCTGTTTCAAGTACGGAATTAAAGGGATTCACTTTGTAGCTTTTATGGGCTGCAGAGCAAAAGAAGGTTGAGGGTTTAGGATCAAAGGTCTTTTAGGGACTTAAATAGGTTTGGTGAACAACAAACTGGAATTATGGCCTTAAGATGTCCACAAGGGTTTTACGTGAGTCTTGCTTAAAAAAGACCAATGGAGTTTTTTTTTTTTTAAATTTTATTTTTGCGTGAGAGGGCAATGGAGTTTACCACTGAAAGATTGAAACTATTCAGAAATTTAATTTACCAAAAGTGTCTAATTTGTATCAACATACTAGCTCAAAACTTGTTCCTATCATATATTAAAAGAGGTTATATTGCCCATTCAAAAAGGTCTGCTTGTATTTCCTTTTCCAATTAAGGATCTTCTGAGTACCACTAAATAGAAAATTCTCAAACCTTTTGAAGTCTTGGACTAATTTTGGGCAAGCAAAGACTTAGCATCCTTTAATCACAAAAAAGGAAAGTAGAATGTTTGCCATAGCACTAGTGATATGATTCCCTATACCACCATAAACCATCTTATTTTGCTTGCATCAAATATTGTGCTTAAAAAGGAGTAGCCATCCAAGCATGCCTCAAACTTTTTGTGGCACAAATACAATTCCAAGCACTAAAAACCTCCAAATTTGTAGCCCAAGCATCACTTACTCCACATAAAAAATGCTAAAAACGAGATTTTGGAATTTCTCGAGGCACTAGGTAATGCAAAAGAGGATTATGAAATTTTGATCTCCAGAAAACTTTTGACCATAAACCCTTTACCGTTATCAGAGTGTTGCTTGATGGTAAACTCCATTTCCTGATAGCATTTTAGTCCATTTGCCCTCCTTCCAAATTGATAATGCTCAATGGTTGATCAAACATATATATATATATATTTGTATGTATATATGTGAAACTATCATGAGATTTATTACTTAATGTTGGAGGTTTTATGTCTAAACTGGGGGGAATAGATGATACCTTCAAGAGACTGTCTCATTCCCAAGGGTAGGATGGTCCATAAAATTTTGGAAGCTGCTAGGAGGTGTACTCAGGCAGTTATTAGCTAGCATCTCTTGGTGTACATTCCAGAAGATACATGTCAACTGACGGCTATATACATGTACTGTGGCATTAGCTACCAATCATGAAAATGGAAAGAATCTGATTTCTCTCTCCAATTTTGTTACTCTCTCTCTTCTCCGAATTCTCTTAGGATTCTCTCATTAGAATCCTAAATCACCCTTGTTCTAAGGTGTTGACAATTGGTATCAGAGTAGGGTGGTCATCGGCTTGAGGCAGCCTTTCGGCAAATCACGTGGTCCGAGCAATTGAAGTAGACGTCGTACCGATCGGAATTATTGATTGATTGAGTCGGGCATGAGTCAGGAAACGAAGGAGGGAAGAACAGGAGATACATGATTGGACATCTTGGTCGGGTGGTTTCGACGATCGAAGGAGTAGACTGTTGTGAGTATTAATAAGGAGGATGGTGGAAGGCATGCAGATGAAAGAATTGGAGTTGAGGTTGTATGCTTTGGAGCTGGGTCTTCGGCAGAACCATGAGCAAGTATATAAGAGACTAGAGACGGTCGAAGCAGGAATTCGACACACCCAGGAGGAAGTTAGCCACATTCGAGCAAATGTGTTGATGATTGAGAGGAACCTCTGAGAAGAATTATTGGGGTTGAGCCAGCAGTTGAGTGCTACCCTCACCATGTTTTTCCGGCAGCCTAACGCCAATTTGTCGGTGGACTTCCCTCCCGAGACACGACAACATCCATCATCACAGGATCAAGGGGTAGGCCAAAGGCGGACGGGCATATGGAGTATGCTGCTAGAAACTCTTTTCGGGGATCCTTGGCGAACCAAACTAATCCTCCTATGTCGAGGCTAGAAATTTTGATGTTTGAAGGAGATAAACCTCGGTGGTGGATCAAACGTTGTGAATGTTTCTTTTACCACTACAAAATATTAGAAGGGAGCAAGGTTAACATGGCAGTCTTATCTAAATGATGTGGTTTATTCATGGTTTCAAGGGTGGAGTGAGCAGAGAACGAAATGGAGGTGGCCTGAATTCACAGAGGAATTTTGTGCTCATTTCGGGGAATGAAACCTAACTGATGTTGTAGAAGAATTCAACAAGTTGAAGTAGGATGGAACAGTGGAAGAGTATCAGGTAAGGTTGAGGAACTTAAGTCTATATTAAGACAAGCTTACTTGACCTTAGATGAGCATTATTTCGTGTCTAGTTTCTTTAGCGGGCTGAGTGATGAACAAAGACCGACGGTCAAAATGCTACAACTAACTTTTGTAAGATAGGATTGAGAAGGCCCGCTTGCATGAATTGTCCTTGGAGGTGTTTGTGAAAAAGTACAAGATATCTTCAAGGGGATATGGGGGAAGTAATTGGTAGGGCAACGTAGGGGGAAACTTCAAGGGCATTAATTCACTAGTAACAAAGGGAACCCATCCCCCCGCCCCCCCCCCCCCCCAATCATGCTCCCTTGAAGCCTCTCACAATGGAGCAAAAGACAAATAGGACCGTGCTTTAGATGTGGAGAGAAGTATACACCCAAGTATCAATGCAAATGGAAGGGCAAGAGGAAGAAGGAGAAGAAGAAGGAAAGAAACTGGGCAGCAAGAAAAAGCTGGAGATGGAGCTGACGAAGAGGGAGGAGGATAAATATCCTTACATGCTCTTGAGGGTTGTCCATCGGAGAAAATAATCAAGATAAAGGGGATAGTGGGGAAGAAGAGGGTGATAGTCCTCATTGATAGCGGGAGCACACATAGCTTCCCAGATGAGGACACAACCAAGGAGTTGCAATACACCTTACAAGCCATCCTTCTGCTATCAGTTACAGTTGCAAACAGTAGCAAAATGATCAGTAAGTATAGGTGTAAAAACTTCACATGGAGGATGCAAGGTCATGAGTTCACCACTGATCTAAGGGTTTTACGCTTGGGGGCTGCCATTTTGTATTAGGTGTCGATTGAATGAGAACGGTGAGTCCATTGATATTTGATTTTAATGCATTGGAGGTGACTTTGAAGGGGGGGGGGGGTGGGGTGGGGTGGGGGGCAAGAGATTGACATTAATCGGGTGCTTGGAGGAGGGTGAATGTAAAGTGGTATCGGGCATAAAATTGTTTGAGCATGGAGAGGCTGCCATAGCTCAATTACACTTCTTGTATGCAATCGGGTTGGAGGAGGAACAAGGGGATACCAAGGAAGAGGCGGTGACTGATCATTGTTGGTTTAGATTGGATGCTATAGTAACCCCTTCAAGCGAGGTACTATCTTATGACTCTTTACAATCATTATTGGTTGAATTTGAGGATTTGGTTGTTGAGCCATCTACCTTACCCCCAACTTGGTTCCTAGAACACACCATCCATTTAAGACCCAATACCGAACCCATTAATGTTAGGTCCTACTAGTATTCTCCCTTCCAAAAGGCAGAGATCGAAAGGTTGGTGAAAGACATGTTATCTAAATCAATAATTCAACAAAGCCAGAGCCTATTTGCCTCCCTTGTCCTTCTCGTAAAAAAGAAGGATGGATCATGGAGCTTCTGTGTTGATTATCGCCAACTAAACTCCCACACGATCAAAAACAAATTCCTAATTCCTATCATAGAGGACCTCCTTAATGAATTATTCGGGGCTACCATATTTTCGAAACTTGATTTAAGGTTTGGATACCACCAGATTAGGATGAGCCCCATATACATCCCTAAAACTGCATTCAGAACCCACCAAGGCCTATTTGAACTTTCCAAACCTTGATGAATCACATCTTTGGCCCTTACCTTAGAAAATTTGTCCTTGTCTTTTTTGATGATATACTCATATACAATCCAAATTACGATCAACACTTGAGCTTCCTACAAACTACCTTCCAAATTCTTAGATGTAACCAATTGTTTGTGAAGAAGTCTTAAGTGTACCTTCACGGAGACAAAGGTGGAGTACTTAGGTCACATAATCACGGGGAAGGGAGTTAGCATTGATCCAAAGAAAATTGCTACCGTGGTGGAATGGCTGACACCACAGATGGTTAAGGAGCTAAGGGGATTCCTTGGATTGACGGGGTACTACAGAAAATTCATCAAGAATTATGGGATTATTAGCAAACCACTTACGGAGTTGCTCAAGAAGAATGGAGTTCTAGGGCAGAGACAACATTTTTCACCCTTAAGGAGGCCATGACACAGGCCCCAATCCTAGCCTTACCTGACTTCTCCAAACCCTTTACATTGGAGATCTATGCTTGTGAGTCGGGGGTGGGGGCAATGTAGTGCAAGAGGGAAAACCAATAGCCTTTCTCAGCCAAGTCTTGGCCCCAAAACACTTAGGGCTAAGCATCAACCTCTCTTATATGGAGAGGAATCCATTTGTGATAAAAACGGACTATGAAAGCCTCAAGTTCTTGATGCAATAGAGGTTTCACACTCAATTACAAAAAAAAAGGGAGTAACCAAGTTGTTGGGATTGGATTATACGATACAATACATAAAGGGAAAGGAGAATACAATGGCAAATGCATTGTCAAGAAGGGAGGAGGAAGGGGAGTGTCGAGTAGTTTCAGCCTTGGTGTCGGATTAGGCGAAAGAAGTGTCAAACAGCTATGAACAAACCCCTTGGGAAAATGACCTTATGGCTCAATCGGTTGTCAGGCCAACTTATCATAAAGGATATAGTTTAAAAGTTGGACTACTAAGGTACAAAGGAAGGTTGGTCATAAGTGTCAGCTCAACTCAAAAGGAGGATTTTACAATCCTTACATGACTCTCCCATTGGAGGACATTCGAGTATGAATGTCACTTACAACAAGGTAAGACAACTTTTTCATTGGCTGGGGTTGAAGAAAGACATGATCGAGTTTGTGCTGGAGTGTTCCATTTGCCAGCGTTGTAAACATAAGCAGGTTCCTTACCCGGGCTTACTTTAACCTCTAGACATATTAGAGCAGGTGTGGCAGCAAATTCCATGGATTTTGTGGAAGGTTTGCCTAGATTAGAGGGAAAGAATACTATATTGGTGGTAGTGGATAGGTTGACGAAGTTCAACCATTTTTAAGTCTAGCTCGCCCATTTACAGCCCTTGAAGTAGCTAGATTGCTATTGAACTCAGTGGTGAAGATGCACGGGTTACCCTTATCAATTATATCAGACAGGGATAAGGTGTTCACTAGCAATTTTTGGAAGGAATTGTTCAAATAGTTAGGAGTGGGGTTGCATATTTCAACAACCTACCATTCGGAAATGGATGGATAGACCGAGAGAGTAAAACAATGTCTGGAATATTACTCAGGTGCCTATGCTGCTCTAAACTGAAGAGTTGGAACGGGTGTTTACGCCTTGCTCAATGGTGGTATAATTCTAATTATCGCTGATATTTAAAAAGGTCCCCATTTGAAGCCCTCTTCGGGTACAAACCCTCTTTGATATTCGCAGTCATGTGATACGCCAGTGTGGAATTGGTTGCTGACCAATACTTACAACAGAGACAAGAAGCATTACAAGTGATAAAGAGAGAATTGGTTGTGGCACAGAAAAGGATGAAGCAACTTGCAGACACAAAGAGGAGTGAGAGAAGCTTCGAGGTGGGAGACACGGTCTACTTGCAGGTCAAGAGATTCCAGCAACAGCTTTTGGCTGGAAATCCTCCCACCAAGTTGAGCCCAAGGTACTACGGGACCTTCCAAGTGGTAGCCAAAGTGGGGAAGGTAGCCCTATTGATTGCAGCTGCTAGAGGGAGTAGGAATTCATCCAATCTTCCATGTCTCTTTGCTGAAACGGTTGGTGGGGCCTCTTGACCGTATAAGTTTACACCTTCCTCCCGTGGAAGCTAACTTAGCTAAAAGGCGATCTCTTAAAATTCTATTCCCATTACACAAGTGTTGGTGTAGTGGACCCACTATCACCTTGATCACACAACTTGGGAGTACCTACCTGACCTCCTCAAACAATTTTCCCGAGTTGCTTAGCTTTTGTAATTTCTTGAGGACAAGAAAGGTCTTAAAGGGAAGAGGTATTGTCACATTCCTAAGGGTAGGATAGTCCATAAAATTTTGTAAGCTGTTAGGAGTTGTACCTAGGCAGTTGTCAGCTAGCATCTCCTGGTGTACATTCCAGAAGATACAACTCAACTAACGGTTATATATATGTATTGTGGCATTAGCCACCAATCATGAAAATGGAAAGAATCTGATTTCTCTCTCCAATTCTATTATTCTCTCTCTCTCTTCCGAATTCTCTCATCAGAATCCTAAATCACCCTTGTCAGCTCTAAGGTGCTGACAGAGACAAGGATAAACAGTCTACCACTGAAGCCTCCTTAAACCTAGAAGTCTGGAAAAGGTCAAGGGAAACCTCACAAGATGACCTATGGTCATGCCTTGCAACAATTACTGGCCTTGAAAAGAATAAAATTATAGAACTCCCCATCTCATAATTCTTTTCCATAAACTAACACAATTCGTATGGCTGATGGTCTTAGGAGGCCACTATCCTCAAGAACAGCCATATTTGCTCCCCATAACTCTCAGCTGCAAGTTACTAAAACACTCTTGATTATTAACAACACTTTTTCCAACCTTGGGGATTATAATAATATAGGTCAGTTGACCTTAAAACACTAGCCATTGGTTCACTGATAGGGCCTTAATGGGCTGGATTTGATGTGCATGGCTTCCTCCCCTCACCTCAAACCCTAAACACATTTATATGCACCCTAGTAGCTCGGACATAAAACCTAATTGTTTGAATCTGTTAGTTCTATATAATGACAAGTATATCCCAAGAGGGGGGGGGGGGGGGTTGAATTGGGATTTGGGTAAATTTTTGACAACTTAAAAAACTTTGGCTTGCAGCACACTATGTTTCGAAACTACACTTACTGGCATGTATGTTTCGAAACCTTCTAAGGTATGTTTCGAAACCTTACTCACTGATTTGCAAATTTTGAAACTCCTTTATATTTTCAAAAACAATTCTTTTAAAAACATGAACAAGGATAATAAAAAGTAAGAATGAGAAATTAAGTACACACAAGATTTATAGTGGTTCGGCAACTTGCCTACTCCACTACCTTCAAGCTTTTACCCACTTGAAGGATTTGCAAACCACAATCACTTTCACTAGCGATCAATGACACTAAGAGTTTTACTACGGTTCACCCTAAAACCTTACACAATAAGTTTTTACAGGCTCAACTCAAACCTTACAACAAGATAAATAACACTTATCTTTTACAATCCTAACAATTTGAATGTAATTAAAAACACCTTACCAAATAGTTATAACAAACCTATTGGTATGGAGTGAGGAGAGCTTGAAGGAATTAGAGCTTTGGTTTCGGCTTGCTTCTCCTTTTTGCACCACAATGCACACCAATGAATGATTGAAAGGATTTTCCTTGAGAGTTCGTTAGAAGAGCTTCGTTCGCTTGTGCTTGTGGCAAAAATGTCTTGTAGATGTGTAAACTTGTGCATACTTGTTAGAGAGAATTTTCTTGTCTTCAAAGAGCTGATATATATATAACAAAAAGATAGACTTTTGGCTAATGAGACAAGATAAAAGAAGTAGGTTTTGAAACAATACATTTTTACACAGAGGTTTCGAAATATACATAACATGTTTCGAAACATACAGTTTTTACAACTGGATATGCACCAAGAGACAAAATGAGTGGAAAACATCTCTTTAAAAACAAAATGATTTGGTTTTATTCTCCACTTAAAACATATTTGAAATTAAATCATCAGGGTATGAGAATAATTTCAAAAATAGGCTTTTAAAATAGCTTTTGAAATAAAGTGCAAAAGCATGACATAATTTTTAAAATTCTTTTAACACAACAACAACATATCTAGCCTTTATCCCACTATGTGAGGTCGGCTACATGAATTCTAGACTTCCATGTATTTCTGTCTTTTGTCATATCCTCATTTAGATCCATATATTTCATATCAAATTTTAATGTCTCTCCCAAAGTCTTCTTGGGTCTACCTCTACCTCTTTTTGTGACTAATTGTTCAATTTCATCAACTCTCCTCACAGGAGCATCTCTTAGTCTCCTTCTCACATGACCAAACCATCTTAGTCAAGTCTCTCTCATCTTCTCCTCGATTGGCACTACTCCTACCTTATTACGAATAACTTCATTTCTAATTTTATCATTTCTTGTATGTCCGCACATCCATCTTAACATCCTCATCTCCACTACACTCGTCTTTTGCTCATGCTGGTATTTGACTGCCCAACATTCTGAGCCATACAACAAGACTGGTCTTATAGCTGTCCTATAAAATTTTCTTTTCAATTTTAATGGGATTTTACTATCACATAACACCCCCGATGCATTTCTCCATTTTAGCCAACCTGCCTTAATTCTATGTGCGACATCCTCGTGGATTTCTCCATCTTTTTGAATCATTGATCCCAAATATCGAAAATGGTATTTTCTTTGTAAGATTTGGTCTTCTAATTTTATTATAACATCATCCACTCTTGTAGAATTTTTAAAATTCTTTTGACAGAGTTAAATGTTTCGAAATATGAAAAGTAGGTTTCGAAACATACTTCAGAAACATGTTTTAAAACATGTTGAACAAGGATACACTGCTGACAGAGGTTTCGAAATATATTATATAGGTTTCGAAACATGAGCTTTAGTTTTTAAATAGGTTTCGAAATACAGCATATAGATTTAGCAAAACTTGAGACCTTATCAATATACATTTCGAAACATGTTTAGAAACATGACAGACTGATGTTTCGAAACATGATGCATAAAAAATTGAATTTATTCAAACATATCAAAGAGCATTTCAAATATGTATAGAAACATAACAGGACAATGTTTCGAAACATAAAACCTTGGTTTTGAAACATCTTGCATGAGTTTGGATTTTTTCAATCATTTAAGCATTTGCGCCAAAAATATTCATGCATGTTTTCGAAATATGAAAGCTTATTTCGAAATATGATTTTCACAAGGATAGGTTTGTATCACACACATTTTCTCATATACCAAAAAATATGATACAACAGAATCTGCCTCTATTTTACACATTGGTCTTTGGATGGAAACATCCTGATTATATGCGGTCTATGTATTTTGCTTTCCTTGGTATCTGTTATGTTTTTGGCTGCTTCACCATATCCATAGCAGGAGAAACATCCTGGCTCTTAGATGCTTCATTATTGTTACTTCTACTGGTAGAAAAGGGAACTCTGTTGCTTGGATGGAAGAAAGAGTTCATGTACACTACTAACAGTGATTTAATTCATTATTGTACTTGTGTGAAACTTCACAACTTATTCCTTAGCATGCTCATAGCTTCTCAAATCTGCCGTCTGTGACCTTGTTTTTGTGAAACCTTTTTATTTGGTTGCACATAGTGAGATAAATGCTTGTTATGTTGTTGTTGCAGATATGGATGCACGCTGACCAGCGCCGTACTGGATTTCTTGGCCGCACTGAATTTTATAATGCCCTCAAACTTGTAACTGTGGCACAGAGCAAGCGAGATTTAACTCCAGATATTGTCAAAGCAGCATTATATGGTCCTGCCTCAGCAAAAATCCCTCCTCCCCAAATTAGTCTTGCCACTACCCCAGCAGCCCAGGTAAATCCAGTGGTTGCTGCACCTACACCACAGATGGGTCCAGTTGCACCAACATCATCTCAAAGTCTTGCTTTCAGAGGACAAGTACCTTCAACTGCAAGTATAAGCCAGCAATATTTCCCATCTCAAGGGATTCAGTCAGTGAGGCCACCTCTTGCACAATCTATTGGTAATGTTTCCCATCCACAATGGGCTGTTGCAAGTCCTGCTCTTCCAAATTCAAACAATCCCAGCGATTGGCTTGGTGGAAGTACCGGTGGAATTTCGGCTGGTGTATCTCATGTCACAAACCAAGGAAGTCAGGCAATATCCTCTGCTGCATCTAAACCACAAGATTCACTTCTGTCAGCTTCATTACTTGCTAAGGATTCTAATAAATCAGTTGGTCCTGTGAATGGGTTTGCTTCTGACCCTGCATTTGGAGGTGATGCATTTTCTGTTGTCCTATCTTCAGCAAAAAATAATTTGCCAACACAATCTGCAAGTACTGCAGCAGTATTGTCTGCCATTGGTCCGGTATCTACTGGGCCACAACCTTCGCCTAAGCCAGATCCATTGGATTCATTGCGAAGTACATTTATGCAACCATCTACAGGAAACCAGCTACAGGTCACACAGTCACTTCCAAAACCTACTCAACCGGTTGCAGCTCAAACAGCTTCCACACTTGTATCGACAGGAATTTCAGGCAGCCCAGGAAGTTTTACTGCCAATCAATCTCAACTGTCGTGGCCAAAAATGACACCAGCTGGCATTCAAAAGTATACAAAAGTTTTTATGGAAGTAGATACTGATAGAGATGGTAAAATCACTGGTGAGCAGGCCCGGAACCTATTCTTGAGTTGGAGACTGCCAAGAGGTAGAGATACTTCCACCTTGATCTTAGCTTTGTGCTTCATCACCTTCTGGTTATTTGTTGTTTTCCTGATATCCAGGTTTTCTCGTTTAAGGATGCTTACATTGTATACTTTTTCCTTTTCTTGTTACTTTGACTGGTAAAGCAGTATGTGTTTCATGGCATATTATTGATGGTTTATGATGTTTATTTTTTTGGGTGACAAAGAAGGCACTTGGAATGTTCAGATTTTTAATTTCAGTTGCATTTTGGTAGTTTTGAATAGTTTGGCTTGCAATATAAAAGATAAGGAGGGGCAAGGCAAAAGCATGAAAACTTAAAAGTTTGGGAAATTACAAGATAGAAGAAAACCTAAGGACTTGAAAAAGATAATGAAGGGTATTTTGGTAATTCTGATCTCATTTTTTTGGAAGAAAGGAAAAGAGGCCAAAATTTTATTTTGAGATCTAATTCATCAAAAATATGGTTTGGATGGAAAGTTTGGGGTAAAATATGAAATTTTGTGAAAATTCAAAGAGTTGCCTGAAAGATCCTAAATAAATGTTAAAAATAGTAGTAAAGTCCTAAAAATGATGGAAAGATTCCATAAATGGGTTTTGAGTTGGAACTTACCAAAATATGAAATTTTTGAAATTTCGTGTATGGTCAAAAATTAGTAAAACTGCCCAAAAATATGAAAAATGAGGTCTAAAATTTTGAAAATTTCTGGAAAATTCCATAAAAATATATGAAAGCATAAAAGTCATTATGGAGCTGTTATATGGTGAAGAATACATTAGTTATGTGGAAATTTTAATTTTTTTTTCATAAATAAGGATAGTTAAGAAACATTAAAATAAATATTCTGAGATAGTGAGATTTTATAAAATTTAAGTGGCATATCCTCTGATGAAGATAAGATCTTTTATGAACAATTTATGTTGATTTGTTAGAGAGAAAATGGAGGAATTTAGCTTAAAATTTAAAAGACATGACTTGGGAAGCCATCTTTGAGAGTAAATTTTGAGCTCTACAAGGAGTCAGTTGGAGGCATTACAGGGCATTTAGATCTACAACTTTTTTTTGTTTAAGTTGTGACCTAAAAGTGATATGAGAAGGGTGCAAAACAGGCTCAATGTTGTTAGATTTCTTGTAGCTGACTGCCGACCTCATATAGTGGGATTAAGGCTTGATATGTTTTTGCTGCTGTTGTTATTCAAATACTTGCTGGACTTAAGACGACAATTTTGGTGTTCTGTCTTTTGGATATAATTTTTGCAAGCTAGAATCTATGTAGCTGACCCCACCTGGTGGGGTTGAGGCTTGAAACATTGTTGTTTATGATTTTTGCAAATTGGATGGAACTTTAGCCTAAAATGACAAATTTCTTTGACTTTCAAGATAGACATCTAGATGTTACAATTAAAGGTACCGAGTTGCACTATTAAGTTGGCATCTTCATGCTACATTTTAAGATATTCCTTTCCCTTTCCATATCCTGTTATTAGGTTTGGTAATCTTCTCTTATTACATTTTCTTTTTGATTTTTGGGTCGGGGGGTGGGGGTGGGGGGCGGCTGTTGGGGACTGGGGGTTATCTTGTAAGCTGTTTGTTCTCATAACATGTTATTCTCATTTTTAACACTGTTGGCCTTTGCCAGAGGTCTTAAAACAGGTTTGGGACTTATCTGATCAAGACAGTGATAGCATGCTTTCTTTGAGGGAGTTCTGCATTGCACTTTATTTGATGGAACGATACAGAGAAGGGCACCCTCTTCCACCAGTGCTTCCAAGCAATGTTTTGCTTGATGAGACTCTTTTGTCTCTGACTGGTCAGCCCAATACTTCCTATGGAACTGCAGCTTTGGGACATACTGCTGGTAGGATTTATTTATTTACTTTTCGCTTTTGATAAATAAAATTGTAATAACACGAATTGCCAAAAGAGAAATGGTAGTATGGATTAAATTGTATTTTAAGAATTCTGAGATTCGTCATTTAACATTCAAAATTTAAAATCAATCAACTTCATCTTTCTGTTTAGGTTTCAGACCGCAGCAAGGGATGCCTGGTGCCCAACCAACACCTGCAGGTGGTTCTAGGCCACCACTGCCTGGAATGTTTCCTCGAGCTGATGGAGCAATGCAATTTGATCAACAGAAGTCCAGAATGCCATCAATGGGAAGTTCCCCGGTAAGCCAATCCAATGATGGGGAACAGAAATCAGTAGACACAAAGTTTCAGGAGTTGGCAGACACAGAGAAAAAGGTTCTCATTTTCCACATGTTTCAATCTCTATATACCATAGAATCATTTGTAGTATATGAAACAAATTTCTTCTTGAAATTTCCTTGGCCCAAATGGTTTTTTGGTTTCAGCAGAAAAAAAGTATAATGATCCCCCATCTTTCTAAAATAAAAAAATAAAACTTCTTAGATACCTTGATTAGTTAGAATCAGTGTGAAAGAGTCTGTGCAGATATAGTGACCTAGAGCACATTTCCAGTCAGAAGTAGTGTGAGTTGTCCAGTAAAATTTAAATTTAGGAACTGATGCTGTCCATTCTTCTATAGATACTTACAATGATATCTTCAATTTGATATGGATGGTTTACAAAGCCAGAATTAATGACTCGTGCTTTAAAGCTTAAATTAGTGATGTCCTGGATTTGACATGGAGGGTTTAAATTGGTTGTTCAGACTGTATTCTGAACTCTTTTTAAGCTATCTTCAGTCTCAGTTACTTTGACTAGTGTCAGATTGGAATCTGACAATGGAGAATTCTCAATTTCCAAGAGGAATTGAGAGGAGGGAAATTGGGAAATTAGGGGGGAAAGACGAGAAGGGAGAGTGAGAGCGAATTCAGAAAGGGAGGAAACTGATTTCCAGATTTATTCATCATGTGTGGGGTAGGCGTAGATCAGTTGTATTTATACTGATCTTTAGCCTAGATTGGGTGCCAAAAACAGTTATCCCATCCCACTTGTCTTACAACTTGCCATAGGACATGTTGGAACATTCCTCCAGCTATGCCAGTACACACGACTTATTTAACAAGGCCTAACAATCTATTACATAGGGCTCAACAGCCTGCTAACGTGACAGTCCCCTCCCCTTAAGACATTTCTTGTCCTCAAGAAATGTATAATAAGCTGGCTGAGTTGGGAAATTGCTGGAAGAGATCTGGCAAATGCTCCCATGTATTGTTGTCTTCATGGAGGGATGACCATTTGACTAGGACCTGGTTGAAAGGAACTCCATTCTTGTGAATAACTCTTTTATCTAGGATAGCAGTAGCAACTGCCTCTTCCATTTCTTCTCTTACTATAGGGGGAAGCGAAGGAGTGGATCTTTGTGCTCTAATGGCTTTCTTGAGAAGAGAGACGTGGAACACATGATGAATTTTTGTCTCCTCTGGCAGCTATAGCCGGTAGGCTACTGTCCCTATCTTCTCCACTATGGTAAATGGCCCATAGTACTTAGGGCTCAATTTGGAGATGGGCTGATGGGTTAGGGCCTTGAGATGCTATTGGCCAAGCTTTAGGTAAACATCCTCTCCAATCGAGAACTCCCTCTCCCTCCTTTAGGTAAACATCCTCTCTGATCGAGAACTCCCTCTCACTCATTTTTCTGTCAACCAATTGCTTCATCCTGTTTTGTGCCCTGGCTAACTCTGCCTTAACCAACCTGATAGTCTCTTGTCTCTACTGCAAATAAGTTCCAATCGCAACCATTATAGACTGTTCCCCAATTGCTGGTAGAAGCCTTGGCTTATAGCCGTAGAGAGCCTCAAATGGGGTCATCCTGATTGAGCTGTGAAAGCTCGAATTATACCACCATTAAGCTATTGCCAACCACTTATGCCATCCCCTCGGTTGTAGAAAACTGTAACACCTTAAGTAAGACTCCAAATACTGATTTACCCTTTTTGATTGGCCATCTATTTCAGGGTGGTAAGCAATAAACATCAACATCTTAGTGCTTAACAATCTCATCAATTCCTTCCAAAATAGGCTGGTAAATATCTTATCCTTATCTGATACTATGGACTGAGGGATTCCATGCATCTTCACTACACCATCCATAAATGTTCTCTCCACTTCTTGTGCCGCGAACAAGTGGGATAGGCTAATAAAATGACTGAACTTAGATAATCTATCCACCACCACCGTAATGTAGTCCGTCCCTTCTGACCTTGGGAGCCCTTCTATAAAATCCATGGTTATATTGGTCCACGCTTGGTCTAGTATAGCCAGGGGTTGTAGTAGACCCGAATGAGCCACTGTCTCATGTTTGCATATCCTACATACATCACACTTCAACACATAGTCCCATACATATTTCTTTAACCGAAGACAAAAGAATACTTGTTGTACCGTAACCGAAAGAATACCCGTTGTACCGTAACCAAAAGAATACCTGTTGTACCTTACGGTAGGTATTCTAAATGTCCGAATGACCCCCAATAGGCTGAATGTCCGAATGACCCCCAATAGGGGACTCATGTAGTGCTCGTAGGATCCTACTCTTCAACTCCCCACACTCTCCAATCACCAGCCTGCCCTTGTACCTTATCACTCCATTGTTAAATGAATAATCCAGCCTGCTATTGGCATCCACGCTTAGTTGTTCCAACAACCCCTTGGTCCACTCTCCTTGTTGATAGCTATCTGTAATTTCTTGGAGCCAATCCGATACCACTGCTGAAATGGCTGCATTCATTCCTTCCTCTTGGCAGCAAGACAAAGTGTTTGCTTTTATATTTTTCTTTTCCTTCTTGAATTTGATCATATAATCCAATCCCATGAGTTTGGTCATACCCTTTTTTTGCAATTGGGTATGCAACCTCTGCTGCAATAGGACCTTCAAACTTTCATGATTTGTTTTGATAACGAATCTTCCTCCCTTAAGATAGTGTTGCCACTTCTCTACTACCATAAGGACTGCCATCAACTCCTTCTCATAAATATTGAGTCCTTGTGTCTGGGGGCTATGGATTGGCTAAGGAAGGCTAGGGGCTTGCCATCTTGTGAATGGACTGCCCCTTTACCTTGGTTGCTAGCATCGGTCTTTAGGACAAATGGCTTGCTGAAATTCGGCAATCTAAGCACTGGTACTTCACTTAGTGCTTTCTTCAACTGCTAAAAAGCCTCATCAGCCTTAGGGTTCCACTTAAAACCATCATTCTTTAACAATTCAGTTAAGGGCTTGTTGATCATCTCATAATTCTTTACAAATCTTCGGTAATACCCGGTGAGCCCTAGGAACCCTCTTAATGCCTTGATGCTGATAGGTTTAGGCCATGCCACAACAACCTTAATTTTCTTGGGATCCGTGCCCACTCCATCCCTTTAAATTATATGCCTAGGTATTCCACTTGTTTTTGTGCAAAATCACTCTTTGACCGCTTGATATACAATTTGTTCAATCTCAAGATCTCAAATGTAGCATTAAGATGGTCTAGGTGTTTATCAAAAGAGAGGCTATAGACTAGGATATCATCAAAGAAAACCAACACAAATTTTCTGAGGTATGGTTCATAAATTTGGTTCATGAGGGCTTGGAATGTGGCTGGTGCGATGGTTAGGCCGAAAGACATGGCAGTGAATTCAAAATGGTCGTGGTGTGTCTTGAAGGCTGTTTTGGGTATGTCATTTGGATTCACCCTAATTTGATGGTATCTTGATCTTAGGTCCAGTTTAGAGAATATAGAGGCGTGTTAAGTTCATCCAATAAGTCCTCAATGATTGGGATAGGGAATTTATCTTTTATGGTAATTGCATTGAGTTGTCTATAATCAATACAGAAATGCCATGTATGATATTTTTTCTTAACCAATAGGATGGGGGTGAAGCAAATGGGTTGTGGCTAGGTTTGATCACAGATTGGTTCAACATCTCTTTGACAAGTTTTTCAATCTCGGACTTGAGTTTAAGGGGTATCTATAAGACCTAATGTTCATTTTTTCAACATTAGGTAGAAGGGATATTGTGTGGTCCAAGGATCTTTTGAGGGGAAGTGACTTAGGTTCTACAAAAAGATCTTGGTATTCAACTAATAGTACATCAAGTAGGGCCAATTCGTGTGCTTGCCAGGTGGCTCTAGATGGTTGGCTCCCTAGTTTAGAATCTCCCTCATTCCCCATCTCCAGCTGCTCAGTAGCTTCAATTGAGAACATTTGTGCTACTTGGGACACCTTTTTCTTGAATAGTTGTTGCAATTTCTTCCCCCTGATTAGTTTGCATGTTCCCACTTCCATGTTCCCTTGCAAAACCACCCTCCTTCCATCCTTCTCTAGGGTCACCTCCATCTTGTTGAAGTCAAAACTAATTGGACTCACTTCCCTCATCCAATCAAAACAATATGGCATCCCCCCAACTTAAGTAATCTTAAATCAGCCTGATAATCTTCTCTTTGCATTTCCAAGTAGAATCCCAAACATGCGGATTTGCTGATGACTTTACTCCCATTGGCTACTATTACAGACATGGGTTGTGTGTTGACCAATGGCCACTTCATTCTCTTGGTTGTTCCCTCATCAGTAAAATTGTGGGTACTCCCACCACTATCTATCAAGACCATGAGGGTGTTGTCTTACATCCTTCTCTCCACTTTAATAATCTTGCTACTGGCCATTCATTTGATTGCATGTGTTGTGTTTTGAGGAAAAGTAAAAAGTATGTTTTATTCACAATGTGGTACACACACACACACACCAATGCACAAGGTACAAGCATGGGATAACACATCTTCCTAATATATATGTAGAACACTATATAACACATATAATATATGTACAACGTTAGTTCTAATACTCTTCCTCAAGCGGGTGCATATATATATATATCATATGTGCTTAGCTTGGTACAAATGTAGGCAAGCCGTGGACCTTGCAATGCCTTGGTAAAAAGATCAGCTAGCTGATGTACTAATCTCTCTAGAAATCAATTTCTGTCTCATAAAGTGACAGTCTATCTCTATGTGTTTGGTTTGCTCATGAAAAACTGGATTAGAGGCAATATGAAGAGCCGTCTGATTATCACAAATAAGTTGTATAGGCCTTGAATCTCCAAATTTGCTTGAGCCAAATCAACGCACATGTGGCTAAAGCCATGGCCTGATATTCCACTTCTATGCTAAATTTAGACATAACATTTTGTTTCTTACTCTTCCAAGACACCAAATTTCCTCCAACTAAGATGCGATAACCCGAGATAGAGCATTTATCTGTAGGACTATTAGCCCCATCTGCATCAGTATATCCAACAACCTGCTTGTGTTCTTTGTTCTCAAACAAGCAGCTTTTACTAGGAGAACTTTTAACGTATCTCAAGATACGCACTAAAGCATGCCAGTGACTCACATGGGGAGTCCAAGAATTGACTTACCACACTAACAACAAAAGAGATGTCTGGCCATGTAATGGTGAGGTAATTAAGTGATGTCTGGCAACAAAAGAGATCTCTTCCCTCTCTTTCTTCCCTATCCTTCTTGATTTTTATCTTCTTCCTTCCAGAGAATTCTTCAAATTCTCTGGACTCCTCGTCAGATTCACTAAGGTTTGACATTAAGCTTCCCAACCAGTTTCTTATATCGCCAAGGATCCTCTAATGGCTCCCCTTGTCCTGGTACAAGTTTAACATTAGGATCCATAGGAGTATCTATAGGTCGGGAATCAAGCATACCAGTCTCTTTCAAAATATCTAAGGCATACTTCCTTTGAAAGATGGACACACCATGGGTAGATTGAGCTACCTCAATACCAAGAAAATACTTCAGTTTGCCCAAATCCTTGGTTTGAAAATAAGTATGCAAACGAGTCCTCAACTGCCCAATACCAACATCATCATCTCCTGTAATAACAGTGTCATGTATGTACACTACCAATAATATGACTTCATCGGGAGAATGGCGATAGAAAATAGAATGATTAGCTTCACTTCTACTCATACCAAAAGATTATATGACAGAATGGAAGCAACCAAACCAGCACCGAGGAGATTGCTTCAGGTCATATAAGGACTTCCTTAGGCGACATAAGAAAAGCATTTTTAATATCCAATTGATAAGGGACGTAGAGGAATCAAAATGAGAGAATAAAGATTTATTACCAAAAATATGCTTTGAAGTAGCAGAATCAAGAATCCAAGGACTAAGCTGAGCATGAGCAAGACAGATATGAGGAGTACCATTGGGTGACTGAGTAGAAGAAAGAGATCCCTGGTAATAGAAGCTATGGGGGATGAGGCCTGTCTAGCTGGCTGAAACTGACGATACTCAGCCAACTCCTTAGCAGAGATCGCATATGTAGAAGCTGGTCACATAGTATGAGAGGTATCGGGTATCATAGATTGTGTTTGTACCCTTAGGAATCAAAATGTACGTTGGCCTTGGGAGGACGACCATGGAGTGCATAACATGGATTCTTATAATGACCAGAACGATGACAATAATTACAATAAGAGCGCTTACCACTACGACCACGACACCTCTACCATGACCACCTCTAAGTCCAATCTCAGAGGAAGATCCAGGAGTGAGAGGCAAGTATAGATTGCTCTCCATCTGATTAGTGTCTCACAACTTATAAGAGACCATAATCTTGGTTCTAAATTTAACTCCCATTCTTGTTTGATTAAGGACAAAAATTTCGGGCAGGTGCTACTCAAAGGATGCCTTGATCATGCTGCTTCCAGCTCTCCAACCCAGCCTGTTGAGTCTAATTCAATTGTTGGCAATAATTTTTGTCAAAGTGTAATGTTTTTCCTTTAAACAAATGTAAAAGACAACATCCATTTTGGCATGGACTGTCACCTAGTGTTCATGTAGCTCACAATGATAAGGTGTGTCAACAATGGCATGCAAAGTTAGGGCATCCATCGTTCAATGTATTGCATTTGGTTCTTAGTAAAATTCACATTCCTTGTTCTCATTTGATTTTTTCTTTTTGTGATTCATGTAAAATTGGAAAACTCCATCAACTTCCATTTGCTGATTGTCCAATTACAGCAAAAATAGTGTCAGCTTACCTTTCCTCATTCCCTAGTGGGTTCCTTAGAGCCTAGTTATGTTCACGAGGCCTTTTTAGACTCACAGTGGGTTAAAGCTATGGAGGAAGAGTTTTCAGCCTTGTAGTGCAATCATACTTGGGATTTAGTTCCATTTTCTGAGGATATGAACCTCATTGGCTGCAAATGGGTTTTTAGAGTTAAATATAATCCTGATGGGATAGTGGTTAAGCACAAGGCTTGGTTTGTAGCCAAGGGATTTCTTCAAACACTAGGAGTTGATTATGATGAGACTTTTAGCCTTGTTGTTAAGGCCCTTACTATTCAAGTTTTATTCACCTTAGCTGTTACCTTTGGTTGGGACATTTAGCAGGTGGATATAAACAATGCTTTTTTGAATGGTGACCTTACTGAGGATGTGTTTATGTCTTAGTCAGAGGGGTTTGTTGATGCTTGGTATCCTTCGCATGTGTGTAAGCTAAGGAAGTTTTTCTATGGCCTTAAGCAAGCTCCTCGAGCTTGGTATGCAAAGCTGAGAGTTGCTTTACAGTCATGGGGGTTTATACGGGCTGTGTCTGATGCTTCATTGTTCATTAAGCGCACTCCTCAATTTGTGCTGTTTGTATTGGTGTATGTAGATAATATCCTAGTCACAAGATCTGATACCGCAGCCCTTAGAGCATTTATTCAAGATTTGGACACTAATTTTGCTCTAAAAACTCTAGGACCTGTTCATTACTTCCTAGGGTTTGAAGCTCATAGATATCATAATGGGATTTACCTCACATAGTCTAAATATACCTTAAATTTATTGTAGAAGGCAGTTATGCAAGATTATAAACCATGTGATACTCCCATGAATTTAGCTATCTCCTTAACTGATGAGGGTGATTATTTCTCAAATCCATCTCTATATCGAACCATTATTGGGTCCTTGCAATATTTGACCTACACTAAACCAGATATCTCCTTTGCAGTCAATAAGCTAAGTTAGTTTTTGTTCTCTCCTAAACAACAGCATTGGATGGCCTATAAGAGATTGTTTAGATATCTCAAGGGTACCCTTGGTTTGGGTTTATTGTTCTCACCAACACCTATTGATTTACTATTAGTTGTCTACATTGATGCGGATCATAGTGGTTGTAGGGTTACCAGACAGTCAACTAGTGGTGTTTGTGTGTTTCTTGGGAATAATCTGATAGTGTGGAGTTCTTGGAAGTAGTCAGTGGTTGCTCGGTCTGTTGGCGAGATTGAATATAGGGCTATTGCTCAAGGGGTAACTGAGATATTGTGGCTGAAGTCACTGATTGTATGGAGTGACAATATGGCTGCTAAGAATATTGTTGAAAATCCGGTGTTTCATTCTTGCATGAAACACATTGAGATTGATGTGCACTTTGTGTGAGAAAAGGTGAAAAATGGTGAGGTGGAGATTCATTATGTTCCTACTTCCCATCAGCTAGCTAATATCTTCACTAAGGGTTTACCAAGGAGCAGATTTCAGTGTTTGTGTGTTAAACTCAGTCTAAAGTTGTCACCTATCCAGGCAGCAGTCTCTCAAGAATTTTCAGAGGTCAAGAGAGTCTAGTTTGAGGGGGAATGTGAAAGAGCATATTACCTGAGTTGCTGTTATTGTATTTGTGCTGATGATTATTTAATTAGTTGTGTTGTTGTTGTAATTTGCTATATAGTAGGTTGCTTTGATATGCGCTTATGTTGTCGTTGTTCAATCTTAGTTAGGCGGTGGCTTAGGCTTGCTGAGTATATATAATCAACAATGCCTTCATTTTATGTATCTTGGTTCTCATTTTGTTCATTTTATTTTCTCTAAGTAAAGATCCAAGTATTATTTTCTCTCGATTGTGCCCTAGCTTCTTTTGCCCTAGTTTCATTCGTTTCATTTATTTTATTTATTTTTTTAACTTTTACATTTGTTTGTGTAGTTTGTTTATAAATTATTTGTAGAAATAATTTTTAATAGATGGCTTTGACCCATGACTTCAAGTCTTCAACCTCCTACCCCCCCTCTCTTGTTGCAGTTTGATTAGAATAAAGATTTGTGGAGATGAATTTTGGTGGTTGCAGATTATTGTTTTTTTTTTAAATTATTATAATTTAAACTAGAATGCATGGAGGGCATTTTGAAAAATCAAAATATTGATAGAGCTTCATAACACAAATTTGGTGTTTGCTTATATAATAGAATAAGATAATTGAACAAACTTAATAGATGATCCAGCTGAGCTGGTTAACTCAATATGTAATAAATAAGTTTGGAGAAGCACCTAATGAAGACAAGATAAGAGAGTCACAATTAGATAGTTTGATATGTGAAAAAAGGTCAATAGAAGCACTTGTGAGGTGAGTGAATGAAAGGAGGAAATTTGTAGCAAATGAGATTAGATGAAGACTAAAGAAAAATTTGGTAATAGACATGGCATAGGATATAATGGTCTTACAGAGGACATGGCCATGGATGGGAATGGTTAGAGATCTTTAATTCATGTAGTCAAACCTATCAAGTGGGATTAAAGCTTGTGATTGTTGTCATTGCTGTTTGACAAGATTCACTTGAGTGGGGGATATGATCGTGAATGGAGATGGTGAGAGGTCTAGAATTCATGTAGCTGATCCCATCTAGGTGGATTAAGGCTTGTGATTGTTGTTGTTGTCTAATAAAGATTCACTTGATGTGCATATGCTGAATGGACATATTGACATGCTAACTATGTGATTTCCTTTTTCTGTTTGTTTTGTTATGGAAGGTTGAAGGCAAAGAGAAGGTTGTTCTAGATTCTAAAGAGAAGATTGAGTTCTACCGAATGAAAATGCAGGACCTTGTGAGTGGTTCTCCTTTCGCATCTGAAGTGTTACAGATATTTAACTTCTATGATTTGAGACACTATATTGCTATGCATTTTTCCTGTTCTTGACGTTCATGGTGCTTGATTTTTAGATCAACTATGTTTCAATATGTTAATTTCTTTTTAATGCTTTGTTTGTTTTGACTAGGTTCTGTACAAAAGCAGATGTGATAATCGCCTCAATGAGATCACAGAAAGGGCCTTAGCAGACAAGGCTGAGGTATTTCATTAGGTGTACTGGATTGTGTTCTTTAAGTTGTTGAGATTTGTCTTCCTGTTCACACAAATTTTTAATTTTTCCTTCTTCTTTTATACCCCTCCCCAACAACCAAAAAAAAAAAAAAAATGTATTGCAGGCTGAGTTTCTTGGTAAGAAATATGAAGAGAGATACAAACAAGTTGCTGAAGGAGCCTCTAAATTGACAATTGAAGAGGCAGCATTTCGTGAAATTCAGGTTGAATATCTTTTTCTTTTGTGACTTTGAAGTGTCCCAACTGTGCATGTTGATCAGAGCATTTATACAAATTTAGCAGTGTTGTAGTGGATAAAATCGATTGCCTATCATGTCTTGTTCTCAGCAACTACAGCCTTGCTGTGTTCTCCTTATCCTTGTAGTTTCTCCAACATTATCTACAGTACTTGTTGCAGTTGTTGTCAATTTTGAATTGCCTTGTTTCACAAGTAACTCCATCTTGGCTGACTCTTCTCATATTGCCTAAAAGTTGGGATAATTCTTTTGTTTACATGTTTCTTTCACTCTTTTCTTTCTTGTCTGTTTCTTTATTCTGTTGGGCCAAATTTGTTAGTGTGCTTTTACTAACTACCAACTTGATTTGGCAAGCAAAACGTGCTTATAGACATTTTGTGTAATTCTCCCCCACCCCAAGACTTTGATAATGGATTTAAATTAACATCATCTCTAGGAGAGGAAGATGGAGTTGCATCAGGCAATCCTTAAAATGGAACAAGGAGGCAGTGCAGATGGGATTCTTCAGGTAACTTTAATCACTGTGCTCCTATGAGCTAGAGAGATATGGATGAATATGTGCCACTGATATATTTCGGATGTACAGGTTCGTGCTGACCGTATACAATCAGACCTTGAGGAATTAATGAAGGCTTTAACTGATCGTTGCAAGAAACATGGAATAGACATTCGATCAACTACAGTTATTGAACTCCCCACTGGTATCTCTTTACTTGGTCTTGATTATTTTCTATTATTTAATTGCAACTGTTTCATGCTTCTACCTTTGAGGTCTCTGCAATGAGGTTTTTGGAATTGCTTTTTGTATGGTATATTGATATTCATATTGTACCTATGGTGACCACCTTAACCTGTAAAAATGTTATGTTCCAATCAGAAATGTCTGCTCATCTTTTCTAAATTTAAACTACATATAGATATTATATATGTGTGTCTGAAAGCTCCCTCAACGAAATAAGAGAAGGATAAATCTTGGATCTGCGCCGCCCATTCCCCCCCCCCCAACAAAAAAAAAAAAAAAAAACCACACACGGAAAAAAAAAAAGTGGTAGGTCAAGATCTGGATTGAGTCCTTGTACTGGTTGAAAATTACTTGGTGATTAGTCCTCTTCTGATATTTGGAGTAATTAGGAAGTAAGATGTTGTCAAATTATAACTCGCTTTTTTTTGAAATGGTAAATCCTATCTGCTCCTTTAGTACCTTCTCAAAGAAATCTCTCTCTCTCTCTCTCTCTAGAACACATTGGGCTAGCCCTCTTAGATATCCAACTCTAATGAGAGCAATAACTTCACTCATGGCCTTTATTTTGAAAAATGTCAATTTTAGGCTGGCAGCCTGGAATCCCAGAGGTATCATCTGTTTGGGATGAAGATTGGGATAAATTTGAAGATGAAGGTAGGCATCCTTTGTTCATGACAGGAAATTATGAGCTCTTCTCCTTTGAAGATGTGTGTTCTAATGCTTTCATTTTCAGGATTTTCATTTGGTGTTGCCATGCCACCCAAAACCAAATCCGCATCTTTCGAGAGGGAAAATGATTCTGTAAATGGTGCTTCATCCCCTGATTTAATGTCGTATGACGATGAAATGTCAGATAAGCCTTTCAGTACAGGTGGGCATGCCTTTGAGAGTGAATCAGCTTTCAATCACAGTGAAGATGAATCAGGAAAAAGCCCATCTGGCAGTTCAATAGGACATACTGCATCTGGAAGTCCATTTCAAGAATATTCAGATAACCATTTTAAGAAGAGTCCTGAGGCAGATGCAGAAAGCCATAGGTATGGTGTTTGATGATGTTGTTTCCATGTCAGTTTCTCCCGTCTATCTTTCCTGTATTAATATCTCTTGTAACATGGTGGTCCCAACTCCTAAATCTCATCATTTATGGACAGAAGCTTTGAAGAACCAACCTGGGGTAACTTTGACAACAATGATGAAGCAGATTCAGTGTGGGGATTTAACAAGGTGAGTATGGTTCTTTTAGATGCATATTTATGTGCATGATAATGAGGTGATTTTCACGGAAGTCGGTAATCAGTACATCTTAACGATGCTATGGGATACTTGAATCCTACATTTTTTCCATTTGATGTTGCCAAATTTTTTGTATATTGCTTTGAATGCTTAGTGCTCCCCCTCCCCAGTGTCTGGGGTTCTTTTTTTTTGGCTTGGAACCCTGAAGAAGGATTTGAACTGGGAGAATTGTTTGTAAGACTTGTGATAGACTAGCCTGAAACTGTAACACAGATTATGGAAGACCCAAGTACTCTAATTGGTGCAACTTGTCCATTTTCCTTCGTATCTGGGCACCTGGCAACATAGACAGGACAGTGATTTGTCTGCCCCCAAGACTGATAATATTCGCTATTGGCACTGAGCAATGAATTTTCTTTCATCTCCACCAAATCTGGCACTAGCTTTGACAGTGTAATTGTTGTTCTTGTCATGTACATATTGATTTGCCTCTCCTAACTGGCATCACTTTTCAGGATTCGGATCATGGCAAGCATGGAGAGAAGTATTTCTTTGAATCTAGTGACTTTGGGGCGAGTCCAAGAACAACAGATTCCCCAAGTGCAGGCAACATCTTCCCAAAGAAGAGCCCCTTTTTCGAGGATTCTGTACCTAGCACTCCAGTTTCCAGGACTGGTTTTTCCCCACCAAGGCACAGTGTGGGATCAACAGACCAATTCTTTGACAATAGCTCAAGGTTTGATTCTTTTAGCATGCACGATCAAGCATTCTCCCCTCGACGGGAGACTTTCACAAGGTTTGACTCTATAAACAGCAGCAGGGGATTCGACCCCAGTCAAGGAACTCTCTCTAGGTTTGACTCTATAAAAAGCACTGGAGGGTTTGACCGCAGCGAAAGGTTCTCTTCTTTTGACGATGCTGACCCATTTGGCTCGAGTGGTCCATTTAAGGTTTCATCAGACAATCAAACCTCTAAAAAGGGTTCTGACAACTGGAGTTCTTTCTAGATGGGGATTCATAAGCCTTCACGATTCAACCTCAACTCCTTCGCTTATCTTTATTCGTGTGGGGTGCCATGAAAATTTTGCGTGTTGTATAGCCTGAACAAGTTCTAGACACTGTTGATGTTGGATTGTCCTACGTGCCACAATTCAAAGGGTGAAGATTCATGCTTTTCTGTTGTCATTGATGATTTCCACTCGAAGATTCAGAGGATAGAAGCATCAGGTTCCCTTGTCAGCCAGCTCCCGGTGGTGTGTGCTTTAATGATTTTGGCTTTGTAATGGTGCTGTTATTGTGTTTGTTTTCTTTGAAAATTTTAGGTCAGCTCCGCTCTTCTCCTCTTTTTATATTAAGAGCATGGACAATATTCAAGGGCCTTATCTCATCGTTTAGAGTTGTAAGCAGAGAGAATTCTGGTGTGTTCTACTTGTCACCCTGGTTAAAAAGATTGATAGACTCTATTGTGAGGCAATAGTTGTTTAAATGTTTTAGTTTTTATTTTTTGTTGTTACCCGTTAACACGAGCTGAGAGTCAGTGCAGATCTATTTTTTTTATTTTTGAAAAAAATATTTAATGTAATTGTGATATCATATCATATTGATATTTATGCATAATAATCATTACATGGTAGTTAATGGGAAAATTTTTTATTGTTACATTTATCAAAAACTGCCCATTGTCATGTATTTAAGATGATTAACTGAACTGTGATGATACCCTAAATTTGTTGGATTTGGGTCTAATACAATGCATAGCAAGTGATGGCCATCAATCTGATAAAAAGAATAATGTCCAATCAGTGATTTTCCAGTAGTCCTATGCATATCTATATCTTTTTCTTCCCAAATGAAATGAATATAAAATAGGAGGCCATTGAATCATGAACGACCATATCAACTGAAAATAGTCGAAGACTAAAGACTACACTTCAAAATAAGCCATTCATCTCTGCAAGCCTGCAACTAGAGTTAGTAGTATATAAAGATAAAACAGAGTAAGAGGAATTCATCTTAAAGACCAAAAGCCATAATGATAAATCAAGTACTCCAACTTGCAGCCCTGGGGTAGAGAAATGTTGATAAGCTTCTCAGAAACAAAAATGATCTAAATATAAGGTGGCAATATGTCAATGATAATGTATAAACATGAATATCGGAGTTAATAGTTTTCTTTTTCATCTAAATCCAGCTACTCAATCGTACACCATACAATACAATTACAATCTGTCAAAAAGCAGGGATGTCCTGACAACGTATTTGTTTTATCAGTGAGAAGCTGGTACCAGTGTTCTTCAAGCAAAGGGAAAGAAATAAATACATGGCTTGATGTCAATCTCTTGTTCTATCCATCTCTTTCTGCACTTGATTATAAGCAGACAGCATTGATGATCGAATATTTGCTATTTCTACAAGGGTATCCAAAGCTGCAGGCATGAAATGCACATAAGAGGTAAACCTCAGAGCCTATGCTTGCAATGGACATATGTTTGGAGTGTGGAGTCACGAGGAGCTATAGTGAGTTAGATGGAGATAGCATCTTGCAAATTTACCTGTCTCGAATGAAAGTTGGGCAGCTCGAAGCTTTGGAGAAACCAAAGCCCCAAACATCGATAGTAATTTGAACCGTTCCTTTTGAATCTGCTGAAGGCAAAAACAAATATTGTAAAATGGATTCCTATACACATTTCCCCATTCCAACACAGAGGTGATATGGTGTTTACAACATTGTTCTGACACTCGAACTGGACTAACTGGCAATAACTGGTAAATCAAATGGTTCAATCAGGAAGTAGATGAACTAATTGGTTTAAATGGGAAAAATTTTATTTCGATGAAGGGGAAGAAAGATGGTGATCTTTCTGAGTTTTTAACCCATCAAAACAGCAAACGCCCAAATCTGGGTTTTGAATCCATCAAAACTCCCGGATCTTGGTTCAGCTAGATTTGAGTCCTCCCTGTTTTGTTCCCAGATATGGGTTTAGTGAACCCAGGACTGAACCCAAAACGAGAGCACCACAAGAAAGAAAAACAGGTGAGGGAAAGCTTGAGAAGAAGAGCCACGGGGCACAGGACAGAGGGGAGAGGCTGAGTGTTTTATTCCCTTTTATACATCCAAGCTCATTTTTGTAAATAAGACAATAAAATCATCCAGTACCATGGGCTAATTTTGCATAAAAAATTATAAAATGATAAAAATGTTACCATAGGATATTAATAATGCATAAAAATATTCATTGTTTTGGAATCCGGTTTGACCCTGGCCCAATAGATCATTGATCCTTCCCCTTTTTTGGTTTGATATCTTAATCTGGATTTGATAATATTAGTTTACAATGATCTACCAATAAATTTATTAATTCAAGGCCTCCAACCCTCTAACTTGAAAGTACAGTCTTTGTATTTCTACTTTTTGTCTATATTCACAATCTCCCCCCTTTAGTGGCCAAAAAATTGGAGAATTTGCAAAGAGCTTTTTATGGAGAGGTATAATGGACAAGACAAATTTTGTTTACCCTTAGCTAGGGGAGGCTTTGTGGTCTGGAAGTTAAAGACTCTTTAATCGGGTGTTCCCCTTGACAAGTGGCTGTGGAGGTTTGTAAGCGATAAAGATAGAATGTGCAAGGGGGTTCTTATGGATAAGTATGGCTTACAACGATATGATTGGTCTACATGGCCTGTTAGGCAGACGCCTGTGGAAAGGGATCATGAAGGTGTGGGCCAACATATTTAAATTCATCACTTAGGTAGGAAGTGTGGATATTTTGAGGTACTCACTATACAACTAGTGTGGCCACTGTCCTCTAAATGAGCAATTTACCAACCTCTACATTTATACTTGTAAGCAATAATTTCTAGTCCAGTCGATGACTCCATGCAATTCAGGTAAAATGTTTGGGATCTGGAAACTGACACCATGGTAGCTGCCTTTGACATTTCCTCAACCTCACTCAAGGTTTGAGTAGGATGAAAACAAATGCATCTGGAATTTAGAAAAAAAAAAATGCCTTTTTCGATTTGCTCATTCTACAATGCCTTCAATGACAAAGAGAGGATCCGGGGCTTGCTCTCCCTTGTCAAATTTCTTTAAATCATGCGATAGAGCTTGCTCAAACCGGCTTCATCAAAAAGGTTAGGGGGATTATTCTTTTTTGTGTCATATGGCATATTATGTATGGGAGGATATATGGGAGACTTTGCAACATGCGGGGGTCAGAGAAGAATTTTCTTTCTTTCTGTAGATGATCTTCTCCATGTAAGTCTGTCTGATAGGTTTTCGTACAGGGTTTGCTTCTTTAAGCTAAATAAGTACACAACTCATTTGATTTTTTGTTAAAAACTATGAAAATGTTCAATGGCAGTAGTTTCTAAATTGCATTTATACAATTTATGTATCCAAGTTAAATTCAAGTTAACACTAAATATACTTTTGACAGGTGGCAAAAAAATTGAACATTGATTTAGCTATAATTCAGAAACTAAAATTCTCTCTCTCTCCTTTTTTTTTTGCTAAGATCAGAAACTAACATTTTCAGTGTCACAAAGCAGTCTCTTTTCAGTTTTGCACATGTGGCAAGTTAACTTCTAGATATACCACCCTCGTAGCTGAACTCAAAGAAAGTAAACTATGGGAGGGGTGTTAGTGAAATAGTAGCACCGTCCGCCAACAAAACAAAAACAGCTAAAAGGAGATGATGGAATGGAGCAAGATCAGTTGCAATAAACTTACTTGATTATCGACTGTGAGTGTACGCCCATTACTTTCTGGTCTTTTCTCCTGAATTTCTTTGCACAATGATTCAAGAGAAAGTAAGAAGCAACATAAGATTAAAAGGCCCTGAAGGCTGATAGTAACCAGAAATGAAAAACAAAAGCACTAATCAGTATATTCCATGGAAAAATAGAGATCTCTGACAGAGAAACTGACAGGATGAGAATCTCCTAATTATTGGAAGTCAAAAATCAAGCAGAAAGGTATACAAAAGGTGAATTTTTGACAGTTGATACATGTACCAAGCTGTTGATAGATTCCTACTACTGCAACAGCAATAGCAAAATAATCCGTTGAAAAGACAAAAAGAGTACAAACGCATACCAGATGTTCCCCTATATCGAAGCTGTGGATTAGTTGCTTTGCTTAGTAACAACTCATCCTTGCCAACTTCTGTTTCCTCAGAGAAGCATTTCTGATTATCAGGGGAGACCCATTTGAACAGAGTAAAGTTTGGTTTCTTCATTGTAGAATCAACTACAGAAGACATGAACGTAAATTATTCACAGCTTCTGGTGCACAAGGACAAGGACAGAGAAAATCCAATGTGCACAAATCATTAGCTAAGCAAAATGAGATTGTCTATTTTTCTTTAGAAGCGTTTATTATCTGAACAGTAAAAGTTGATTTAAGAAATCCAACTATTAGAATCAATATCTGAAGTGACAGAGCATCTAAAAGTCCCTTCCATGATCTGAAAGTTCTCATTGCAGTGATAAATGCACCAAAGGACGCATATAGGAACTCTTCACGATTCAATTTCAGAAAAAAAATCCTTAAATACCATCTAATGCACTAAAATACAAGATATCATACAATATGCATAAGTTGTAACACAGACCCATTATTGAAAATCTAACTTATAATCAAAATCCGATTACTCTAGAAAGATTACCATCCTCTTGGGTGACTTGCAAAGATGTTGCAGCACAGTGGTGTTTGAGGTCAATCAAGGCACTGTTGATTCGTGAAGCACCCATGGAATGTCGAGCACTAGCTAAATCCAGCCATCCCTGCACAAATAGAACGCTTGTAACAACAAATGGTTGGTAAACATTATCTTCCCGCGTGCGCTATATCAACAACTGCAAGCCTGAAGTTGCTGGTCACCAATTGAATCATACTAGACATTAGTGCTAGACACGACCTAAAACCGAGCACAACGATTACAACTGCGTAACTTGCATTTGTTTGAATGAAATAGAGATGTAAAATTAAACACACTGTAGAAAAAATTAAGCAACCAAACGAACACGCAAAATTAGGTTAAATAGGAACGTGGAGAGCGGAAACAATATGTAAATTGCAGACCATTTACCTGGCGGAGAATTGAAGATAAGGAGTCGAGTAGGATCAGATAGCTATCCACCGAATCAAGAAACTCGAAAACGTTCAGCTCTCCTTTTCCTTCCCCTTCTTTCTCCGGTTGTTGTTTGGCCGATCCCCTTCGGTTCTCAAAATCGACCTCTTCTTCTTCTTCATCCGCTTGTTGTTCGGTGGATCCTCTTCGGTCCTCAAAATTTTCTTCTCCCATCGAAAATCGGGGGTCTGATAGTTCAACACTCGCAAGTCGCTGCAATCCAACACAACAATCGGGGGTCTGATCGTTCTTCTTGCAGCACAACGATGGCCTTCCGGCCTTTCACGGAAGGGCTTGGTCCCCTTTCTGTAAATTTATAAGTTTTTCTGGTTCAAAGTTCTAATTCAAGTAAAAAAGGTGCCGTTTTGGATTAATGGTAAAGAGGTGGGCCTAACAGGGAGAGCACGAATTGTTTGGTCCAAACTGTAGAAACCATTAAATTCTATTCCTTTGGTTCAGTTTAAGATTTTCTTAAAGCAAGGTTTGGTCTGTAAATTTTGACAAAAAAAGGTTTGAGTTTGACTGTTTTAGTTTGTTTGCAAAAATCAAATCGTATATTATAATATTTATTATATATCAAAAATATTTTATTGATAAATTTTATCCTTTTTTTTTTTAAACTTTGTATAGCAAACTTAAACAAATAAGCTACAAAATTTTTATTTTAAATTCTCATAAAAAATTTATATGAAAATTGATACCTCTTAATTCTTAAATTAAACAAATAACTAATCGAATAAAGAGTTTTTTCTTCTGGTAAGTTAGAACAAAGAAAGTGGTAAGTGCCCTAAAACTAAGGGGCAAAAACTTCGCAAGTGTTATTGTTTTAAAGGGAAACCAGAACCAGAAAATACAATAGTTTCGGTGCAAACATAAAATTTAAAAGAATTGGTGGGCACTTATGAAATATAGTAAAGATTTGTGGATAAATCAAAATTTTGTGAGTCGGCTTGACAAGTGCGCCAACCAAGCCGGCCTCGCGTTGGCCGCAATGAGGCGTTGGGGCTTGCTTTGAAGCTGGCCCATCAACCAGTCCATCAATGGTAATCAAATGGGCCCCCTCTATCGGGCTTCCTCCAGAATTGTCGTTCTCGGAAAAGTGGGACCCGTACGGCCGTACACATTTGACAGCTATTTTTTATTGACCAAATTTAATAATTAAATTGCCTTTCACACTGTAATATCTCATTAAATACGTCAGCTAGATGGTCCACCATAGACTTATAAGCATCTTTATTAATTAATTAATAGTTACTTCAGCATATTTTATGTCATATATTTTCTTCTTTATTAAATTTTTATGTTAATTCTTTTTTAATCTTGTGACAACTTTTCTTTATACCCTTCATTTATTTCATAAATATATATTTTCTCTTTCTTATGACAGGTCAAAATTATTTCAACCATATGTTTTATTATTATATATAATCTTATTTTTCATCAAACGAAATGAAAATATAAATTTATAATTCTTAAAAATGTCACATAATTAAGTTATTTTTAATTAAAATGTTATTTAAAGATTTAAGTATGGTACTTAATTTGATATTTATATATTAATATATTATATTACGTGCTTAATTAATATAAATATTTAAATATAAAAAATATTTAATATATTAAATAATAATACAGATTAAAGTTATAAAGTAAGTCCGTTTGAATGACTCGTCCTCTGAAAATTAATAATAATCCAGCAAATAATTTCAAAACTTCCATTTTGAAGGGATTATTTATGCGCTTGCAATAATAATCATTCCCCATATAGTGGTATAGAAGAGGACAGACAGAAAAATAATGAGTGAAAAAGGCAGGCAGCAAGGCTGGTTTTCCAGGTTTCGTAGGGACCAGTGAACTGTGAGAGAGAGGAGGCGGCGGGCTCGGCTCCGCAAGCCATGTTGTTTCGTCAATGGTCTACTCTGCTCTCTCTAAGCAGCTCAGCTAAGCCAGGAGAGCTGATTGATTTTTGGAGCTCAACAAGTCAACCCCCCCTCTCTCCCCCATCCTCTCTCTCTCTCTCTCTCGATATATATATATATATATCCTCCTTTAAAAATGATATTTAGTCGTCCCCTTTTGTTGTTCCCGTTTTCGACTCTCCGAAGTACTATTTTCCTCTCTCTTCCCACCCTGCCCTTACCGACTTTGAAGAAAACAGAAACGAACCCTAATTCCTGGATTCAAATAATCAATCTCCCCTAACTGTATATCTGCCTGCAGAATTTATCCCCAGATGATGGCGCATCACCGGATGGGAACTGAGTTTTCACGATAAGTTCCTCAAGTTTGAAGAATTAGCTTGGAGGGTAATGGATTTTTTGGTTTCTTCCTTTAATTTAAGCTGAATCGAGCCTGTGCACGTTTTTCTTGAAAATTCTTTTGCACGGGTATGCATGATTGTGAGTTCGGACTTGCTCTGATGCTGCTTACGTCGACTAGTGTTTGCTGTCTCGTTTCGTAAATGGGGTATTTTGAGACCAAGGATGCAGTTTTTAATCTGATCTACTTGAATTGGTTATATTCATATTCTTGGTGGTGTTCGGATGGTTAATTTTTTAAGGTTATGAATCAATTTTTAAGGGAAGGAAGAGAGCTTGATCAGTAAAAGTGAAACTAAATGGAAGTATGAGGGGGAGAAGATAAGATGAGTTCTTTTTTCTAATTTGAGCTGGTTAGCTCTGAATTTAACTGTAGGCTGAAAGAGATAATTTGAAGGAAATGTATTTCTTAGAGAGATTTACTTGAAGTTGAAAAAAGAAAAGGGAACTTAAGAAGGAAAGAGAGTTCCATCTCACATCCATGCGAGGTTAGAAAGTTTTCTTTATTACCATAAGTGAGCTTTTTATTTCTGTTTTAACTTTTTCTTTTAAAAAAAGGATACATGTGCAAGATTTGGGTGTGGTGGTCAGACATATATCTTATTTCATGACCTATTCCATATTGGTAGTATAATGGGGAACTTTTTGATATGGTACTTGGTCCTGAAATTAAAATGTGTACTTAACTAGCACTTTTGGATAAAAGACTTGTGTTGTTACAAGTAATATTAGTGCATAAAGGAGGATTGTTTTTCATGAGTCCATTCCATATTGGCATGTATTGGAGAAGACATTACTTAGGTTTAGAAATTTAAAAGTTAACTTCAGATAGCTTTGAGTGAGGTGAGGGCGTATGGCGTAACTATGGAAATAGAGTTGAACCAATTTTGAAGACTTAGAATATCGAATATCCATTATGGTCCTAAATATCCTTGGAACCCACCTTTCTCTTTCCTCCCTATAATTTTTTTTCTTCCAAGCACTAACTTGTGATGATGCCATTTATATTTTGTTGTTACCAGTTCTTACTTTTATTTTTCCCACTCAGGAATTGCGAAGTTTTATCTTCCGATCTGTCATTACAGCTGGTATATTAATTTCTTCTGTTAATATATATTCTTTGGCAGGTACTTATTATCTGATGGCTGGAAGCTGGGATGGAAGTCATGATCTTGGTAGCCAGTCGGATGAGAACTATCTCTTTGACAGACTACACATAGAACCCATATACGATGCATTTATATGCCCTTTAACAAAACAAATTATGCGCGATCCTGTTACATTAGAAAATGGACAAACTTTTGAGCGAGAAGCAATTGAAAAGTGGTTCAAAGAATGCAGGGAGAGTGGTAGAAGGCTGGTGTGTCCGTTGACGCTAAAAGAACTAAAAAGTACAGAATTGAACCCAAGTATAGCTTTGCGGAATACCATTGAAGAATGGAATGCCAGGAATGAAGCTGCTCAGCTTGATATGGCTCATAGGTCACTATCTCCAGGCAGTTCAGAGAATGATATTATGCAGTCCTTGAAGTTTGTCCAGCTGCTCTGCCAGAAAAGCCGGTCAAATAGGCATGTTATTCGTAATGCAGAACTCATTCCTATGATTGTTGACATGTTGAAGAGCACTAGTCGTAGAGTTCGCTATAGTGCTTTAGAAACTCTTCGAATCGTGGCGGAGGAAGACTCCGACAATAAGGTTGTAAATTTTGCTGCTACAAATTCAATAACCTGGGAATTCAAGCAATTGAATGCCTCTTATATATGCTTTTTTAAATATATGTTTTTTTTTTCTTTTTGCAGGAAATACTGGCTGAAGGTGACACAGTACGAACCATAGTTAAGTTCTTGTCCCATGAGCAATCCAAAGAGAGAGAAGAAGCTGTCTCTTTACTGTTTGAGCTCTCCAAGTCCGAGATTTTGTGTGAAAAGATTGGTTCAATTAATGGAGCTATTCTTATATTGGTTGGAATGACTAGCAGCAAGTCAGAAAATTTGTTGACTGTTGAGATGGCTGATAAAACTCTAGATAATCTCGCAAAGTGTGAGAATAATGTAAGACAGATTGCTGAAAATGGTAGACTGCAACCTCTTCTGACATTACTCCTGGAAGGTATTTCACTGTCATCGATATTTTTTTGTGTTTTCTTTGTTTGCCTAGAAATGGTACTTCTTTTTAGTGGTGGTGTTATTGTTTCTTCTTTTTTTTTTAGGGTACAAGTGTTATTGCTTCTTGGGGTCAATAACTTCGGTAGTTTCCTAAGGTAGAATAATTTTTTGTTTGTTGTTTAGAATGTACATACAATTTTTCCCATGTTAAAAGTTCAATCATAATCTGTGGGTGGAAAGAGTTCCTGCTCTAGAGTTTTACAGCACTTGTGCCAGTTAACTGGATAACAGAATGGATATAAGGTTGAAAGCTTCTTGGTGTCATATCATTTGCCACCTGAATATCTTCTATCAATATCATTGAACATGTTGACTTGCCATCATATACATCTCAATAGTGTAGGCCTTCAATTGGAACACATGCAGTGGTCCCATGCTGACAAATGAGTGGCCTAGCTACCCAAATGGGGCATTTGCATACTTATGATCCTATGAATAGCAAATTGAATTTCTCCTAATTATTGTGATATATTGTGCCTGAGTGAACATGTTTGTCTATGCCATCAGTCAGCTGTAGGCACAATAAATGACTTAGCATCATGCACCAGTGGACATGGGGTTCTTGAGGCTTTTGGTGGTTATAGATGGAAACATTGTATTTCATGCTGGTCATGGTTGCCTTTGAATTTGATCTGGATGCTGAGAGATTGCTGTAGTAAGGAAGGAAGGATTCTCAATAATGAGTCTAATCCCACAACTTTATCTTATCCACAATAAGATTTATGTTGTTTGAACTCTTTCACAAACCTTCGTAACTTATAAGACTTCAGTTTGAGAAGATACCAATTATGCTACTTGATTCTATGTTTGAGCTGCTTTATCCTTTGGCCAAACATCCATATGGCTCTCCTTTCTATATGCTACTCCACTGACAAATTTGATATCTTCTTTCTGCATACTACTCTACTAGCAAATTTGGCATTTCCGGCATTTCCTTTCTAAACTTCAAGTATGCATCTTCTATTAGTTCGAGTAGGTTGCTCGCAAGAAGAATAGGAAAACATAAAGAATTACTTGTCATGGTAGGACATCCTGTTTGATTTACTTTACATGGGAAACATAGGCCCTAAGTTTGGTGGTTTGAGAAGCTGTAATCATATTTTTTCTATACAAAACAGAGCATATGTTCTCCTTGAGGTCCTTCTAGGCTTTCTCCTCCTTTACATTCAGTCAAAAGCATAGTTATTTTTTCTATTGATAAGTGTGTAGGAATTCTCAGAATTCTTGTATATTCATAGCATAGATTTATAGTCAATTTAAGGCGACACCTTCATAAGGAAACTATCAATCTATCTTCTAAGGGAACTAGCTATTAAAGAAACATATACAATTAGAAAACTAACTAATTAGGCAGTTAGTTGATACAAAAAAACAACTAGCTGTACATTCCATATCTACATTAGGAAACATAATCTTTTACATTCAATGGTGAGCCAATTAGCTGAGTGAGTCTTCTATTTTCATTATTCCAACACTCCCCCTCAGGTTGGTGAGTGGATATCTGCCATTCATAGGTTACCAGCAATCTCTTGAAACCTAGAAGTGGGTAACTCTTTGGTTAGAACATCAACCAATTCATTTTCTGATGTCACGCGAGGTATAGTAATGAGTCCATTGTCAATTTTCTCTTTGATGAAATCTTTGTCCACTTTTGCATGCTTTATTTGATCATGTTGTATTGGGTTGTGCACTATACTAATAGTTGATTTGTTATCACGGTATAGTTTCATCGATCCATTTTTAATAATCAAATCCTTTAGAATTATTTTGATCCACAAAAGTTCACAAACACCTAGAGCCATAGTTTTGCTTCTGTACTTGATCTGGCTACCACATTTTGCTTCTTGCTTCTCCAAGTGACTAAATTTTCTCCTATGAAAGTGTAGTAGCATGTAGTTAACCTCCTGTTTGTGAGAGATCCGACATAGTCAACATCGGTTATACTTCTACTGTCAGGTTACTTCCCTTTTTGAATGAAATTCCTTTTCTTGGAGTAGTTTTTAAGTACTTGATAATTCTCTGAACTACTTGTAGATGTTCCTCCTTAGGATCATGCATAAACTAACTAACTATTTTCACAGCATAAACAATGTCAGGTCTAGTGTGATTAGATAAATCAATCTTTTTTCTAACTTCTGGTAACGCCCTTTATCAATAAGTATTCCCTCCCCGCTTTCTTGGCCTCATTCTATGGTTTGGATCAATAGGTGTACTCACTGGTTTGCATCCAAGGGTACTTGTTTCCTTCAGCAAGTCAAGTATATACTTTTGTTGGCATATAAATATCTCTTGTTTAGAATATGCCACTTCAATTTTGAGGAAGTATCTTAGTTTCCATTGCTCTTTCATTTCAAATTCTCAGGCCAATTGTGTTTTCAGCCTCAATTTTTCTTCTTCATCATTTTCAGTAACTATAATATCATCTACATATACCAATAGGACTATTATCTTTCTCTTACCTGAGTGTTTCACAAATAAAGTATGGTCACTAGGGGTGTTCAAAAAAATCGGTGCACCGCGGAAACCGGCCAAACCCAACCGAACCGGTCAATTTTTATTTTTTGCGGTCCAAAACGGTTTGGTGGTTGTACAAACCGCATGGTTTGCGGTTTGGTTTAAAACCAAACCGCCCAAGAAAATATAAAAAAAATATATTATTATAAAAATCACCCCAACATCCCCTACAACCCTTATTATTATAAAAATCACCCCTACAACCCTTATTATTATAAAAATCACCTTATATTTTTATAATAATATATAACAAGTTTATAATAATATATAACTATTATAATTGCCAACAGATTATAATAGTTTATAATAATATATAATTATCCTTTCCAATATTTTTATAATATATTATATGTTGTTAATAGTTATTTTCAAACCGCGATAAACCGCACCAAACCAGACCACAAATGCGGTGCGGTTTGGCCGCATCCAAACCAGACCGCAATCTAGTTTTATCAAAAAATCGCACTAGCGGTTTGGCTTGCTGAAAATGATTCAGACCGGCCAAACCGCACTGTGAACACTCCTAATGGTCACCATGACTCTGCTTATACCCAAACTGCATCATAGTCTTAGTGAATCTCCCAAACCAAGTTCATGGAGATTGTTTTAGCCTATACAAGGTTTTCTTCAGTCTGCAAACTTTGTCAGGACCATACTTGCTATCAAAGCTCGGTGGTGGCTCCATGTACACCTCTTCTTCTAAATCTCCATGAAGGAATGTATTTTTTTTACATCATATTGTTGGATTTCCTAGCCAAAATGAATTGCTAGAGATAATGGGATTCTCACTATGTTCATTTTTGTCACCAGTGCAAAAGTCTCTTGATAGTCCACCCCATAAGTTCGTGTGTAGCTTCTTGCAACTAGCCTTGCCTTATATCGTTCAATAGTTCCATTTGCCTTAAATTTAACAGTGTAGACCCATTTATAGCCAACTACTCTCTTTTCCTTGGGATGCACCACAATCTTCCATGTTTTATTCTTCTCCAAAGCTCTCATTTCCTCCTCCATGGCATATCTTCAGTTCCTATCCCTTAAAGCATCATATACTATTTTGGGTATTTTGATTGAGTTAAAGGTGGAAAGAAAACTTTTGTGTTGGGAGGATAGTTTATGTGAGGGGATGAAATGGGCTATAGGATGTTGGGTACACTTTCGTGTTCCTTTTCTCCAAGTAGGAAGATAGAGATCATAATTTGAGTTAGCATCACAAACAATAGTGCTATTAGTTTCAGAACTGAACAAGTTCAAAGTGTTTGCATTACCTAGGCTTGGAGTTGATTCTTGGACTTGCATGAGAGGCTGCGAGGGTTGTATTATTCTTGAATACTGCTTCAATGGCTTTAAAGGGTTATGGATTTGAACCTGTTCATGGACATTGGCAGTGTCATTGGTAGGTTCAATGTTGTCAGTGTCAGTATCTGCAATGTCTTTTGTTGCAGTGATATCTGCCATATCTACAACCTGTTCAATTGTTTATGGGATGATAACACTGGGAAAGGGTTGAGATGATGATGATGATGGTTTATCAAGAAGGTTTGCATGTAGTTCGAGAAAGGGTATGGAACCTGAGCACACATCTTTGTTTCTAGACTGCTGCCCCTAAAGATGGTTTGAGGAGATCTATAAAAAAGGTTGAGACTCATGAAATGTGACATTAAGAGAAACATAAGTGTGTCGATTAGAAGGATCATAACATTTGTAACCTTTTTGGGTAGAAGAATAACCAACAAAGATGCATTTTTACCTGGGAGTCCAATTTAGATCTGTGAATTTTGTGAATATGCAAGAAAGCAACACAACCAATTACTTTTGGGCAGTGTTCAAAAACGCGCTAGGCGTTAGTCGGGCAGCAGGCTGTGCCTAGCGCCTAGGTAGCGACTAGATCAACAGCAAGCTTGCTGCTATAACAAGCAGCAAGTTGCTGCTACTTGCTGTAGCGAGCAGCTACAGCATGCAGTAAGCAGCAACGCAACAGACAAGATCAACGAGATCGGAGGAAGATGGATACATATCGGAGGAACACGAGATCGACGACGACAGCCAACAGATGAGATCGGCGGCAACGAGACAGAACGACCAAGAGACGAGATCGACGGTGGCTGCGAACGACCAAGAGACAAGATCGGCAGCGAGAGAGAGAGAGAGAGAGAGAGAGAGAGAGAGAGAGAGAGACAACCCTTGATGAATGACTAGAGAGAGAAAGGGAAGGGGGAAATAGGTCGACCCAGGATGCACATGACCTAGGCGGCCCAGGCCGCGCGCGACCCAGGCGGTTAGGCACCACCGTGGCTCGATTAATCGGGCCCGGTGACTAGGGGTGTCAAGCAACCCTTAATCGCTGTGGCCAGTGGCCACTTAACGCCTAGGCGGCAGCTTAGGCCGAATTTTCGAACATTGCTTTTGGGGATAGATTTCTAGTAGACACAATGTTTGGAAAATGGTTGGACAGAATATGTATAGGACTATGATTGGCTAGGACTTTTGAAGGAAGATGATTTATGAGATAAGTAATTGTTAGAACTGCTTCCCTCCATAGGAATTTTGGAGCATTGGACTGAAAAAGAAGTGCACAAGTGACTTCTAGGAGATGATGGCTTTTCATGTTCAACCACTCCATTCTGTTGTAGGGTTTCAATACATAAAAATTCATGAATAATACCTTCCTTGATAAAAAAGGGAGAGAGATTCTAATTGAAAGAATTCCTGGCATTATCTAAGCAAAATTATTTTATTTTTGCTCCAAATTAAGTAAAAATCATTTTTTGAAATTGAGGAAGCAGTGAATTAACTTTAGATTTGTCTTTCATTGAGAACAACCAAGTAGCCCTAGTGCAGTCATCAATAAAAATGACAAACCACCTAGCCCCATGAATATCAAGAATTTTTGTTGGCCCCAAATATCAGAATGTATCAAAGTAAAAGATTGACTGCATTTCATTGAATTGATTGGGAATGAAGTACGACAATGTTTAGCAAATTGACACACTTCACATTGAAAATTTGACACAACTAGATATTTAAACAATGATGGAAACATATATTTTAGGAGAGGAAAATGTGGATGACCAAGATGAAAATGATGTGCCCAGATCATTTGTTTATTAGATGTGGTTAAAAGGGCTTGAGAGAAAGGAGATTGGTTTCCCTTTATTCGACCATTATCAAGATCCTCAAGGTAGTACAACCCATCACACTCTTTAGCATACCCAATCTTTTTCCCTGAGACTTGATCCTGAAACACAATGAGAGTTAAAGAACGTTAGTTTTCAATGGAGCTCTTTAGTAATTTTTTTGACAGAGATAAGATTAGTTGAAAGGTTAGGGATATGAAGGACATTTGTAAGAGATATGGAAGGGGTAAGCTGAAGACTTCCTTGTCCAACAATGTCAGTGGCAAAGTCATCAGCTATAGTAATTTTTTGGTTTCTTAGGGTTGGTTTGTATGAATTAAAGAAAGAGATATCATGAGTCATATGATCAGTTGCCTTGAAATCTACAACCCATTTACTCATTTTAGTATGTGATGCTTTAAAAGAATCAGTCATAAGACACATACCACTTTTGGGAGGAGAACAAGAACCTGAAGATTTATTCAGGGATTCAAGGAGTCTCAATCTTCCTATGTCTTCTTTGTTGAATTCTATAGACGACTCCTTGTCTGGCTGTGTAGTGTCGATTAGTGATTGCTTTTTTCTAGCCACATTAGCTTGGCTATTTCCTTGGCCCTTGAATCCTCCTGTTCGTGCCAAAACTTGGGCCTTACCATGTAGTTTAAAACAGTTCTCACAAGTGTGACAAGGTTTGTCGCAGTAGGTGCACCACAGTCATCTTTGCTGGACTGTTTCCTTGATTTTGTTGGCTGCAAATTACTGTTTCCTTTATTCCCTCATTCTCCAGGTCTATGAGAGATAATTGTTGCACCCTTTTATATACAAGGTTCCAACATAACAGCTTGTCAACTCTCTTTAGCACGAACAATTGAAAAACATTTATAGGAATCTTACCAAGAATTTGAACCCGGATTTGACCATACTCATAATTCAATCCTGCAAGAAATTCAGATACTCGATCATTTTCGAGTAATTCTTGAACCACTTGAATGTCATGGTTGCATTCTAGTTTCAAATCTCGGTAGTGGTCTATTTCAAGCCAAAATCCAGTGGTTGTAATACTCGATGATAGACATTCCCCCTTGTTTGGTAGAGCTTACTTGATTCTTTAGCTCGAAGAACAATGCTACATCTTTCTTCTTGTAGTGAGTCTGCTGTAGGTTTTCCCATATTTCCTTTGTAGTGGTAAGGGAACATCAAATTTTTACTGATCTTTTGTTTTATAGAATTTGTTGAACGAGGAAGAGAAATTCAAAGTTTGAAGAGGCTAAAAAAGATGGGATAATGATAAGACTTTAAAGTCTTGTAGATTAGATATTGTAAACTTGTATTTTAAAGTTTGATTAGCTTCTATAATTTAGGAGATAGGGCATCCTAAAATTTAAGAGATAGCATATCTTATCTCATCTCTTACTTTATAGGAGAACATATAAGAATAACTGTTGTACTTAATCCCTTTCTTGTTTCTAGTCGAATTAATCAAGCAAGAATTCACTGCTTGTTTCATGGTATCAGAACCCTAGGCAAGATCCCTAAGTAGTTTTTTCTTTTTTGCCGATGCAAATCAAAGATCATGGCCGATGCAAATCAAAACCCTACCCTTATTGAAACTTCAACCACTAGTTCCCTGAGTATGATTCAACCCTCTACTCCTTCTCAATCTTTCCCTAATCTGTCCAGCCATCCAATCGACAACCATCCACTACAAATTACTCACCATAAACTAAATGGGAGTAATTTTAGGAAATGGTTTCAATCCGTTTTACTAGTGATCAAGGGAAAAGGAAAATCAAGCTATTTGATCGGTGCAATTTTTGCTCCTCCATCAACATATGCCTTTTACAGCACTTGGGAAGCAGAAAATTCAACCATCATGGCATGATTGATAAATTCCATGGAGCCTAGGATTGGAAGGACATATCTCTTTCACAAAACAGCTAAGGAGATTTGGGATTCCGTGTAAGAAATGTACTTGGATTTGGAGAATTCATCTCAAAGTTTTGAAATCAGGTCAACCATAAGAAACTCCAAACAAGGAAACTCGAATGTTACAGATTATTTCAATACTTTGGTAGAATTATGGCGTGAGATGGACTTATTCTATACTATTGTTTGGGAGAATGTTGTTGATAGTATTAAGTACAACAAGATGGTTGAAAAAGATTGGATTTTTGATTTTCTCCATGGACTTAACAGTGATCTAGATGAAGTGCGTGGTAGGATTTTAGGTACTAAGTCTCTGCCTACTTTAAGAGAAGTTTTTGCATAAGTTAGACGAGAAGAAAGCCAACGCAAGGTGATGCTTCAATTAGCTAATGACCTAGCTCATCAACATTATGCTCTTGTTATTGTTAAGCAAGGGGAGTTTGTCTAAAAGGATGCAGGGAGGGAGAAGCAATGGTGTGATCATTACAAGAAACCATATCATACGCGAGAGACTTGTTGGAAGATCCATGGCAAACCCGCCAATTGGAAGCCGAAGGATAAGAGAGAAGGTACCAGATCAGCTTATGTAGCTGCTACATTTAGTGAGAATGGACCAAAACTAGTGGAAAAAGGACAAAAAACATATTTGAATCTAACAGAGAAACAAATCTAGACCTTGTGTCGACTGTTAAATCAGGGTAACAGCTTGGCCAGCCCTTCTAATCATCAATCTACAGTATTAGTTGCTCTGCAAGGTAATCCTCACTACTCTTTGGTGTCAAAATGGCTTCCTAAGGATGTATGGATAATAGACATTGGGGCATCTGACCATATGTCTAATTCTATGGATTGTAGACTGAATATAGGCCATGTCAAACACTGATTGAGATCTCTATGGTTGATGGTACTATTTCTCCTGGCTTGGGATTTGGTAAAGTTTGTATTTCTAACCTAAAACTTAATGCAGTCCTATATGTGCCAGGATTAAGCTACAACTTGTTATCAGTGAATAGAATTACAAATGACATGAATTGCAAAGTGATTTTCTTCCCATCCTTCTATTTATTTTAGGACCAAGTCTTGGGGATCATGATTGACAATGCTGAAGCTAAGGATGGTGACGCAGCGTGTAGCGCGAGTGTGAAGAAAACACACCAAAATAAACCCTTGAAAGAGCAAACTTCAATGGTCGAAGCTTGGCTTTCAAGAAGACGCAAAAACAAGACTGTTTTGCTAAGAAAACCTAAATAGGTTGCTGAAATTTGATTAAGAAAAACTTGATTACAAACTCTAGATCCTAGGCATATTTATAGTATTTGGCTAATCCAAATCCATCTAATATTTGGAAAACAAAATCCAACTAGAATCCTAATAGAAATAAATCTTAATCCAACATGAAGTAGAATCCTAAATCAAGTAGAAATATGAAATTGAATCCTAAATCAAGTAGAATTCTAAAAACTTAAGAAGTATTAAAATATTGTTTCGGCGTGGTCGAGAGTCAGCTTTAGGCTGGGTCTTGATTGGTGACCGCATCATTCACCTCCACTTGAGAAGAATTCGTCCTCGAATTATGATCTGGGTATGACAACTCAACGTCCGGCAAATACAAAGAAAGATCAGCAACATTGAATGTTTTGGAAATACCCATATGATTTGGCAAATCCACAACATAAGCATTATCATTGATCTTCTTTGTAATCTTGTAAGGACCATACTTCTTTGGCTTGAGCTTGTTCTGTTGTCCTGTAGGAATCCGTTCATTTTTCAAGAATATCATGACTTCATCTCCAACCGCAAATACCTTATGCTTCCTATGCTTGTCAGCTGCTGCCTTGTACTTCTTATTCGCCTCGTGCAACTTTTGCCTGACATCTTCCTGAACTGCTTGAACGTGTTCGGCTAAGTCACTGGCTGCAACACTGAAACCTGGTACCTTTGGCAATTTTACCAAATCCAATGCATGATTAGGAACTTTCATGTATACGATAGAGAATGGTGATCTTCCTGTTGAGCTATGTACGGCATTGTTGTAGGCAAATTCTGCTTGAGCTATGACTAGGTCCCATTGTCTTGGCTTGTCTTTGCAAACACTGCGAATCAGATTTCCTAAGGTACGATTCACCACCTCTGTTTGTCCATCAGTCTGGGGATGTGCTGTGCTACTGAAATTCAAAGATGAATCGAACATTCTCCACAAAGTAATCCAGAAGTGACTCAAAAACCTTGTATCACGATCCGAAGTAATAGTTTTAGGGACTCCATGTAGTCTAACAATCTCCTTGAAAAACAGTTTGGCTGTAGCTACTGCATCTGCCGTCTTCTTGCATGGGAGAAAGTGCGCCATCTTGGAAAACCTGTCAACCACTACAAAAACAGAATCCATACCTCGTTGGGTTCGCGGTAGACCCAACACGAAGTCCATAGACAAATCTTCCCAAATAGCATTGGGAACAGGCAATGGCATGTAAAGACCGGCGTTAGAAGAGTGCCCCTTAGCTGTTTGACATATATAACACCTCGCCACAATAATAGAAACATCTCTCCTTGCTCTTGGCCAATAATACCTTCCCATAACAGCTTCAATAGTCTTGTCTCTGCCAAGATGCCCTGCTAAGCCACCACCATGCAAATCCCGAATAATTTTCTCACGAAGAGATGTGCAAGGGATGCACAACTGATTTCCCTTCATGAGAAACCCATCATGCACATAAAAATCTCCTGATGGTTGCTGAGACATGCATTGTTCCCACACATGTTTGAAATCCTCGTCTGTCGCATATAATTCTTTCAAGCACTCAAACCCAACAATCTCAACACTAAGGGTCTTGATCAAATCCACACGCCTACTCAAAGCGTCTGCCACTCGATTATGTTGTCCCGACTTATGTACAATTTTATATGGAAATTTATCAATAAAAGCAGACCATCTAGCATGCATATCACTCCTCAATTGCCTTTGGCTACTCAAGTACTTAAGAGCTTGGTGATCTGTGTAAAGAACAAATTCTTTGGCAATCAAGTAATGTTCCCATATCTTAAGAGCCCTCACTACTGCATAAAACTCCTTATCATAAGTAGACCACTTTCTTCTGGCTTCACACAATTTCTCACTGAAAAATGCAATTGGTCTCTTCTCTTGGGACAACACAGCACCTATACCCACTCCACTCGCATCACACTCAACCTCAAACAATTTGTCAAAGCTTGGCAAAGCTAAGACAGGAGCGGTACATAATTTATCTTTTATCAAGGTGAAACTTTGCTCTTGTTCTTCACCCCAATGGAACTTTCCTTTCTTTAAACACTCAGTAATTGGAGCCACAATACTACTAAAGTGTTTGATAAACCGCCTATAGAAAGTTGCTAACCCATGGAAACTTCGCACATCACTGACATTTTTAGGAGTTGGCCACTCTCTAATAGCTCGCACTTTTTCCTCATCTACCTTTACGCCCTCTTTACTTATAACAAAGCCCAAGAACAACAAGCTCTCACTCATAAAAGTACACTTCTTCAAATTAGCATAAAGTTTGTTTTCCCTCAACACACTCAACACCTCTCGAATATGCCCCTCATGCTCATTAATAGACTTACTGTATATCAAAATATCATCAAAATACACCACAACGAATTTACCAATGAAAGGGCGTAATACTTGGTTCATTAGTCTCATGAAAGTGCTTGGTGCATTGGTTAGTCCAAAGGGCATGACTAACCACTCAAACAACCCATCTCTTGTCTTGAAAGCTGTCTTCCACTCATCTCCAGGTCGAATTCTAATTTGATGATAACCACTTCTAAGGTCAATTTTGGAAAAAATCACAGCCCCATCAAGTTGATCAAGCATGTCGTCGAGCCTAGGAATTGGAAATTTGTACCCAATAGTAATTTTGTTGATGGCTCTACTGTCAACACACATCCTCCAACTCCCATCTTTCTTTGGTGTCAATAATGCTGGCACTGCACATGGACTCATGCTAGTCTGAATGTGCCCTTTTCTCAACAATTCCTCTACCTGCTCACGCAAAATCTCATTCTCCCTAGGACTCATCCTGTAGTGTGGTAGGTTAGGCAAGCTAGCACCAGGAACCAAGTCAATGTGGTGTTGAATATCTCTCATAGGAGGTAGCTCATTAGGCAACTACTCAGGAACCACATCATGAAATTCCTCCAACAATCCCTGCACCTCCACTGGAATTTGATTTACCTTCAGTAGCTCACTCACACTCTCTCCCTTGATAACCAATAAATGAACCTCTCGAGTATCCTTACACTCCCTCACAAACTCTGTGTGTTTATGTGTAATGGTAAGAAAATTTCGCCCCTCCACTTTAGAAGCTTTGGTTTGATTCTTTTCCACTATGGGTAACAAAGTATAACGCACACCTTCTTTCTCAAGCTGATATGTGTTCTTCCTACCCGAGTGCTTAGCATCCACATCAAATTGCCAAGGCCTCCCAAATAAAATATGGCAAGCATCCATATCAACAATATCACAATAGACTTCGTCGGAGTACTTACCGATAGAGAAAGGCACCCTGCAACGTTCATTCACATGTATGCCACCAACTTCTTTGATCCATCCAATCATGTAAGGGCTTGGATGTTTTTCAGGAGTTAACTGCATCTTTGCCACCACGTCTCTTCCTATGATGTTCTCCTGACTTCCACTATCAATAATCAACTCAAAGATTTTTCCTTTCACCGTACACCTCGTGCGAAAAAGCTTATGTCGTTGAGTAGTATCTTCATTCTTTTGAGATAGCATTAACTTCTTCACTACACAGGTATATTGCCCATGTCCATAATCTTCTTCATCATCCTCCCCATCAGGCCCGCAATATACTTCCTCTTCAGCAACATCTTCCTCTTCCTTTTCAACAATGTTAACTGTTTTCCTCCTTGGACAATCACTAGATCGATGCCCAACCTCATTGCACTTGAAACATTTTAAAAGAATAGGCTTTGCATAAGGATTAGGGGATTTTTAAAGATTAGAAGTAGTACCTCGAATGTTTCCCCCCCATTGTAGCCTTATTAGGGTTGACTGTATGGGGTGGATTGGAGGGTTGCGCTCCTTGAACCGACTTGCCTTTATCAAAAGCTGGTTGTTTATTTTCATTCCCATTATACCGACGATAGGTGTCATTACGAGATCTCTCACTCAACATTAACTCAGCCTTTAAAGCTAAGTTCCTTGCTTCTTGCACACTTAGAACCATCTGAACTCCAATTTTATCACGAATAGCAGGCTTCAATCCATTCAAGTAACGAGCTGCTTGTTGATTGTCACTTTCTGACAATTGGTTTCTCTTCGCTAATCGTAAAAACTCAGAGGTATATTCATTCACACTCTTCATTCCCTGTGCACATCTTTGATAAGCTTCAAACATATATTGTTCATAGTCAGGGGGCAAAAACCTACCTCTTAACAATTGCTTCATTCGTCTCCATGTCTGAACTGGCTGTCGGCCTTCCCTCAATCTAGTTTCTCTTAATCGCTCCCACCAAACAGATGCACCGCCCTTCAACCTGTAAGCCACTAACTTTACTTGTCGTTCATCTGGGATCTCCATGTATTCGAAAAAACGGTCAACCTCAGTGATCCAATCCAGGAACCCCTCAATATCAAGATCTCCACTAAAGGTGGGAATATCAACTTTTAGTTTATACTCATCGTTGCTCCAGTGGTTGTGCTGATGCGCATTCCTCCTAACCCCTCTACCACCAGGGTTAGCTATTGCTCGACCAAAATCATCCTCTTCATCGCTATCTTCAATCACTGGTCTTCTAGGATTAACAAGGACATGATTAATAGGTGGTCTTCCCGCTCCGGCTTGATTCACCCCATTATTCAGGTTCCTGTCATCATCAACTCGTAGTAAGGTGCCCAATTGGTTGCTATGTTGCTCCAATCGCTGCTGGATAGTACGAGTTACTTCCCGCTGTTCTTCAATTGCTCTCCAAACTGCGGACAACCCCTGATCACCGTCACGAGGCTGGTTGCTACCGTTACCTTCAAGATTGGCCATCTGATTGGTTGATTAACCGCTCTGATACCACCTGACGCAGCGTGTAGCGCGAGTGTGAAGAAAACACACCAAAATAAACCCTTGAAAGAGCAAACTTCAATGGCCGAAGCTTGGCTTTCAAGAAGACGCAAAAACAAGACTGTTTTGCTAAGAAAACCTAAATAGGTTGCTGAAATTTGATTAAGAAAAACTTGATTACAAACTCTAGATCCTAGGCATATTTATAGTATTTGGCTAATCCAAATCCATCTAATATTTGGAAAACAAAATCCAACTAGAATCCTAATAGAAATAAATCTTAATCCAACATGAAGTAGAATCCTAAATCAAGTAGAAATATGAAATTGAATCCTAAATCAAGTAGAATTCTAAAAACTTAAGAAGTATTAAAATATTGTTTCGGCGTGGTCGAGAGTCAGCTTTAGGCTGGGTCTTGATTGGTGACCGCATCAGATGGTCTCTATTGGTTGAAAGGAAGTCCCTCAAATCCATTCCATTCGAATAAAGTTGTTCTAAATGTTAATTCAAATGCCAAAGCTATGTTATGGCATAAACGTTTAGGACATCCTAGTTTCCCTTATCCTAAATTTTTGTACCCTCAATTCTTCATTAATAAATATCACACTCGTTCATGTGAACAATATACTCTTGCAAAACAACCTTGAGCTCATCATTCCATCCAACCCTATAAACTCTCATCACCATTTCATTTGGTTTATAGTGACATTTGGGGCCCTTCTAAACTCTCAAATATTTCAGGCTCTAGGTGGTTCATTACCTTCATAGATGACCACTCTAGGACTTGTTGGGTATATTTTATGAAAGAGAAATCCGAAGCTAGCAGTATTTTCAAACAATTCCATAAGTTTGTCTTGAATATGTTCCAAACTTCTATTCATATTGTTAGAACTGATAATGGGAGGGAATATTTTTCACATGACATAACCAATTACCTACTTGACAATGGAATTGTACATCAAAGTTCTTGTCCTTACACACCACAACAAAATGATGTGGCTGGAAGAAAAAATAGGCATCTCTTAGAAGTTGCTAGAGCCATGATGTTCACCACTTATGTCCCTAATTCTTATTGGGGGGAGGCAGTTCTTACGACCGCCTATCTCATATATCATCTTCCCTCCAAGACATTGAACTTTCAAACACCCCTCGAAACCCTTTGTGCTATATATCCTCATGCCCCATTCTTACAATCTCTTGAGCCTAGAGTGTTTGGTTGTGTTGTTTATGTTCACAACCATAGTATTTCTCACACTAAGCTTGATCCCAAGGCCCTAAAATGTCTATTCATTGGTTATTCCCCTACCCAAAAGGGCTACAAGTGTTACTGCCCTATGAACTGCAAGTATTACATCTCCACTGATATTACAATCTATGAAGATCTTCCCTTCTATCAGTCCACCTCCTCCATGGATATACCTGCTGATCCTATCACTGCTCTTCCTTTTTCACTGCCAGTGTATTCTCAAGGGGGAGAAACTCCAACTTATGACAATACTCTGACAGTGGAATCAATCCCTATAACAACAGCAGCCCCAGCAGCTCCTGAAGCAACCCCTGATTCAAAACCAACAACTTTTGACCATTGTTCTGGTCAGTCCTATTCATCTCAGCCTCAGTTTGTCTATTCCCAACGACCAAGGAACCAAACAAGGCTGCAACAGTGCCAATCATCTCTACCAAAAGCTGGTCCATCAGAGGATGACTGCAGCTTTGAAGGAGATATGTCAAGAAACAGCACAGAACATGGCACTGACAGTGATGCTATACCTAAGGATGGGTTAGATTGGGCAATGCCAATAGCCCTACAAAAGGGGGTGAGGTCTTGTGCAAAATATCCTATCAAAAATCATTTGACTTATGCTAAGTTATCTCCTAAGTTCAGAGGTTTTATTGCTAAAGTTGACAATATAGTAGTTCCAAAAGACATCCGGGAGCTATGCAAGATCCTAAATGGAAAGCAACAGGTATGGAGGAAATGAAGGCACTAGTTGGGAATGGTACTTGGGATATAGTGAAAAACCCTTAGACAAGAAAATAGTTGGATGCAAATGGGTATTTACTGTGAAGCACAAATCTGATGGCAGTGTTGAAAGATGTAAAGCTCGGTTGGTAGCCCAAGGTTTTACTCAAACCTATGGGATAGACTATGAGGAGGCCTTTTCTCTTGTGGCAAAATTAAATTCTATTCGGGCAATCCTTTCTATTACTGTAAATTTAGATTGGCCACTATTTCAATTTGATATTAAAAATGCATTTCTAAGTGGGGATTTGGATGAGGAAATATATATAAAAATCCCACCAGGTTTTGAAGATGAGGTTGGTATAGGAAATGTTTGCAAATTGAGGAAGGCATTATATGGCTTGAAGCAATCACCTAGGGCTTGGTTCAAAAAGTTCATTATGACCTTAATTCAGTTTGGGTATCAACAAGGATAGGTCGACCATACTTTGTTTGTGAAAACCACAGAAAATGGAAAGAAATCTATTCTAATTGTTTATGTTGATAATATTATTGTAACATGAGATGACCTACAAGGGATTGAAACCTTAAAGGGGTAGTTGAAGGCCAAATTTGAAGTCAAGGATCTCGGGCTTATGAAATACTTCTTAGGCATGGAGGTTGCTAGAAGCCGAGAAGGGTTATTTATCTCACAAAGGAAGTACACCATTGATTTGCTAAAGGACACTGGGATGATGGCTTGAGACCTATGGGAACTCCACTAGACAAAGGCTGGAAATCAAGAGAAGAAGATGATGATGTCCCTGTAGACAAGGAAAGGTACCAATGTTTGGTAGGAATATTGATTTATTTGTCTTTTACTAGGCCTAACATAGCCTATGCAGTAAGTAAAATAAGTCAATACATGCATTCACCCACACAAAGACACACAGATGTTGTTTTTCATGTACTAAGATATCTTAAAGGAACCCTTGGAAAAAGGGTTGATGTTTCGGAAAACCAAGTAAAGGGAAATTGAAGGATTTGTGGATGCAGATTGGGCAGGCTCAAGTAAAGACAATAGGTCAACAACTAGGTATTGTATCAAGGTATGGGGAAATGTTGTGACATGGAGAAGTAAAAAGCAATCAGTGGTGGCTCGTAGTATTGCTGAGACAGAATTTCGAGCTCTAGCTCAAGGAATATGTGAAGTTATTTGGTTAGAAAGGCTATTGGGAGATCTGAAGATACCCTTGGTTCAATCTATAAGGGTGTACAGTGATAGTAGGTCGACAATAAGCATAGTAAAGAATCCTATCCAGCATGATTGCATGAAACATGTTAGGATAGACAAAAACTTTATAAAACGAGAAATTGAAGAAGGGGGAATAATTTTGTCTTATATTCCTACCAATGATCAAATTGTAGATATATTCACAAAAGCCATGGCAAGACCCGAATTTGAATTTCTAATTGGCAAGCTGGGGATGACTAGCATCTACTCCTCAGCTTGAGGGGAAGTGTTGAACAAGGAAGAGAAATTCAACGTTTGAAGAGGCTAAAAAAGATGGGATAATGATAAGACTTTAAAGTCTTGTAGATTAGATGTTGTAAACTTGTATTTTAAAGTTTGATTAGCTTCTATAATTTAGGAGATAGGGTATCCTAAAATTTAGGAGATAACATATCTTATCTCATCTCCTACTTTATAGAAGAACATATAAGAATAGTTGTTGTATTTAATCCCTTTCTTGTTTCTAGTCGAATTAATCAAGCAAGAATTCACTGCTTGTTTCAGAATTCCATAGCCAAGACATAATCACCAAATCTTCTTCATCCCATGTGCTGAATCCTGGATCTTTTTCTTTCGGGCTAGGATCAGTTAGATGTCCAATCTTCCCTCTTCCTTTGAGAAAAGTGTGAACTACCTGACTCCACTACAAGTAGTTAGTTCCATCAAGCTGGTATAGATGATTTATATTCTGGAAATTGCTTCTTGTTCCTGTTGCGATGACAGTCATAGGTGAGGCCGATAGTTCACACATAGCAGTTGAGATATAGAATCCTTAGAAGCGGTTGACATATTGTGACGGAAAGAAAGGAGAATGATTAAGGAAGGTTGCAATGATGACATAACAAGAAATATGTGATGGTGGCAATGAAAGCCAGGAAAAAATGCCCTAGAAAGATGGCTCTAATACCATGTAGGAATTCTTGGAATTCTTATATATTCACAACATAGATTTTCAGTCATATTTAAGGTGAGTCTCGACACCTTCATAAGAAAACTATCAATCCATCTTCTAAGGGAACTAGCTATTAAGGAAACTAATTAATTAGGCAGCTAATTGATACAGAAAAACAACCAACTGCACATTCCATATCTACATTAGGAAACATAATCTTCTGCATTCAATGGTGAGCCAATAAGCTGAGTAAGTCTTCTATTTCCATTATTCCAACATAGAGGACAGCTTGTAATGTTCTACACATGCATGTCTTGGATGCCTGCTCATTTTTCTTTAGTAAGCTGGATCTCGCATGCAAGTCTTAGGTTATTTTTTGTTTTTAAATTCTCTTTCGTGCCTTCATCATATTCCAGCTTTGCTCTTTATCTTTGAGTTCAGTAAAACAGACTCTTCAGTTTTTATATTAACATTCAAACATCTCTCTCGTATGGCTCAAAATGTCAGGTAGCTAAACCCTAACACATGTCAAATATGAGCATAGTTAAGATAAGAATGTTGTTGAGTTAGATGTGATGTCATTTAAGAAATGACAAAATAAAAAATAAGATCTTACGTAATATGGTTGAAGTGACGCCCCTTAAGGCTAAGTTGAGGGAGTCACGATTAAGATAGTTTGGACGTGTGAGAAGAAGATTAATAGAACCAATTTGAGATGAGTGGATGAAATGGGGGAAATCTGTAGAAAAAGAGAGAGAGGAAGACCAAAGATGACTTGGTAGAAAACCTTTAGGCATCACATAGAATATAATGGTAGTAGTCAAGCTTACCCAGTGGGATTAAGGCTTGTGATTTTTGTTGTTGTATTCAAACTACATAGACAATTGGGCCACAACAATTAATGTGTTAAAAATAACCAGGTAGAGAGAAAAATGGGATAAGATAAACCCAAAAGACTTTAAAATCATAAGAAATAGGTATTCAGAAAAGGTAGTTCTGCACCTTGGAAAGGCCTTTAACCCTAAACACAGGAACAAATTAGGGGCTTAATTTCCAGAGTAAAGATGACAATGAAGAGCAAAGGACCAACATTAATTGCTAGCAAGGCTTGGTCTCAAAGATGGTGTCACAACCCAAGGATATATTAAGAATTATCTAATACATGTATTTTCTTCTCGTTGTACTTGCTGCTTCACTTGTTGTACCTTTCATTAGACAGCCTATAAATAGGTTAGTGTAGGTAGAGAATGTACGTTTTGAATGATAATGGAACTTGCTATTTCTCTCTCAACTTTCTGTTCTCTCTCGTTTCCCTCTGATCTCTCTCCCTTTCTCTGTTCTGACTGCATTTTTCCCTCTAATCTTTCTGTTATCTCCCTCTTTCTGTCTAATTCTACCTCCATTTCTGTTTTATCTTTCCCTGTTCCTACCAAATTCCTCTGTAATTTCCTATTCAACCCCTAGGAAAACCCTAGGTTCATGACCAATGGCAGTACTACAACAATTACAACATACCCAAGTCTTAATCTCACTAGGTGGGGTCAACTACATAAATTCTAGATCTCTACGCATCCTTATCCATATCTTCTACTACACCTAGCCATTAGAGGGATACTCCCTAACAATTTTCTTTGTCTAGAATTCATGGTATTTGATCTAATGAATTTTAGGTTGGTTGTGGGCTACTTATTGCAGCCCTCAAAGATGACGATGCAGTGAAAAAATATTCTTGATGCATATATCTTTACTAAAAAGTTGACCAGAGAAGAAAGGAAAGAAAATAGCTGATTACTTTTTTTCTTTGAATCTGGAATTCTGAGCTAAATATAAAGGGGTAATTCACTTCCCTCATTATACTAGGAGTGGAACTATAACATAAAGTTCAACTTACCTATAGTTGCAAGCCCCAAGTCCAGAGCTAAAGTGCAATAGAAGCTGCATTTGACGGACCATGTGAGCTGTTAGACATTTTTTCTTGGTTTTAGTTCAGCATCATCCATGAACCATATACTATTTTCTAGAAAGAGAAACATTGCTCTTTAGAGAGAAGAGAGAGAGAGAGAGAGAGAGAGGCGATACTACATGCCACCATCTTCCTTCACCGTTACCTGTCACCACCCCTCTTTCATGAGATATTTTGCAGCAATGCTTATATCAACTTCTCTCAGCTTGGACACTGATTAGTTATTCTAGCAATAAATTCATCAGTACCATTCAAACCTTGTTTACTTGCTTGTTTTATTTTCTATTTTTTTGGGAGTGGGAATTGTTGTGGGAAGCATTTGAACAATCAAATCTACACCATTCTTGTCAAAATGAGATGCGATGAATCTTGCATTGGTTGGTACAATCAGCACCTTTTTATTCTTTTCCTAACAGACAAAAATCAATTGTCAATAAGATGGTGAATACTTAAAGTTTCTGAACTTACCTACAGTTACAAGACCCAAGTCCAGAGCTAAAATGCAATAGCTAGCTGTGTTTACAGACCTAAGTAAGCTATTAAACTTTGTTTAATTTAATTCAGCATGCCCTCTTTACTATCCATGGACTATATGCGATTTTCTATAAAGAGAAAAATTGCTTTTCAGAGAGAGACAGATAGAGGGGGGAATACTATAGACCACTATTTCTTAGCTGTTATCTGTCACCATCCCTTTCTTTTATGAGATATTTCATACCAATGCTTACATCAACTTCTCTCAGCTTGGACACTGATTAAACCTTGTTTACTTGCTTCTTTTTTTTTTTTAAATTCTTTTTGGGTTGGGGTGGAGGGTTTGTTTGGGGGAAGCATTTGAACAATTAAATTCAAACCATTCTTGTAAATGAGATGCAATGAATCTTGCATCGGTTGGTACAATTAACACCCACCTTTTTATTTTTTTTTGCTAACCGACAAAAATCAATTGCAATATAATGGTGAATAGCACCATTTCTCTGGCACTGATTCAACAAGAAATGGCAGTGCTTTTATTCATGCATATGTACATAAACTCACCCATCTGAAGGCCTATATTAGTTTAGATATAAAACGTGGAGGGTGCAGAAATGCAGGACACCATATGCTTTGTTATTTCAAATATCAGCATCATTTCCTTAAATCAGGGAATCCCAACCCCAGACAAGTGCTGTTGTCTTGGGACCTTCAAATTCTATTTTATATATGTATTTGCATAATCAACTCATCACTTTTAGTGTTGAAGATATTCCTTCTATTCTTCTATTCGTGCACAATCAACATAAAATTCTTTCAATCTTTGCTCATGAACTCTAGACAAAATATTAATGGATAGAGATGATTGGAGAGCTATAATTTGTGTAGTTGATTCCACCTAGTGGGATTAAGGTTTTGGGATGACAATGATGCATTTGTGTGTATAACTTAATGCATAGAGAGATTAGGTTCATTTGATTGGTTTTATCCAAGATGTAATTGATGGGCAAAGATTTTTCAATTTTGCAATGATGGGTGGAGGCACCTGCAGCCATGGATGTAGATTGATGGATTACAGGTGATGTTTAATGGAGTCAGGGGGACTGGGGAAGAGGGATGGGAGTTACTGCATTATAAGGATATAGAAGACATTTCAAACTTTCCACTGAGCCAAAAAAAAAAGAAAGAGAGAAAAAATCCTAGTACAAAGCCAAATTGCACCTAATACATGCAGGACCTTCTCACCCTTAATTTATATGGAAAGATTAACAGTCTCACTTTAGTCTAATCTGAAGGGATGCCACCATGGGGTTTAAAAGTTAAAAGGGCACATGAGGGGCTTTCAGGTTCATGAGAAGGGATAAAGTGAAACTCCTAATTAACGTAAACTGGACTAGGTTTTGCATCAGGTCTTTTTTTTTTCTCTTATTGATCTTTTGAACAAATCTTTTTGATACTTCCAATAATCAAAATAATTTGGAGTTCAAGATTCTGTAGTCATTTACTTGTGGCTTTATCGGTAGAGACAATGCAATTCCTTCCGGCTGTCTACCTCCTAGAAGCTGTAGGTTGCGAGGCTTCTCTGTACTTCAAAATGTCTATTTGTTTCTTAGCCACTGAAAGGGGCAGGGAAAGAGTTGGTAGAAGTTCAGTTCTCCTTTTGCATATTGGGGTTGGTAGAAGCTGTAGTCATATACTTGGGGTTGGTAGAAGCTTAGTTGTTGGACAGAATAAATAGTGCATTGTATTTCCATCCCAAGTTATTTGCATAAAAGAATTCCATTTTCCTTTTGTTAATGTCGTCTTATTGCTAAATGGACTGTTGCAGGCCCACCTGAAACTAAGCTATTGATGGCTTCATACCTTGGTGAGTTGGTTCTAAACAATGATGTGAAGGTGTTTGTGGCCAGAACTGTTGGTTCATCACTAATCGATATCATGGGAAGTGGTAACATTCAGTCCAGAGAAGCTGCCCTCAAAGCACTGAATCAGATTTCATCTTGTGAAGCAAGTGCAAAGGTTTTGATAGAGGCAGGTATACTTCCCCCTCTGGTCAATGATCTATTGTTCACTGTTGGAATGAACCCGCTTCCCATGCGATTGAAAGAGGTCTCTGCAACAATTCTTGCCAATGTGGTGAACTCGGGTTATGATTTTGAGTCTGTCCCAGTTGGACCTGACAACCAGACTCTAGTTTCAGAAGAGATAGTTCATTACTTACTCCATCTGATTAGCAACACTGGTCCAGCAATAGAATGCAAGCTTCTCCAGGTTCTTGTTGGTCTCACCACTTCTCCCACTACTGTCCTGAGTGTTGTTGCTGCCATTAAAAGCTCTGGTGCCACCATCAGTTTAGTTCAGTTCATTGAGGTTCCACAGAAGGATTTGCGAGTGGCTACCATAAGGCTTCTCCAAAACCTCTCTCCTTACATGGGTAATGAACTAGCTGATGCTTTACGTGGGGCAGCTGGCCAGCTTGGTTCACTAATCAGAGTCATATCAGAAAACATTAGTATCAGCGAAGAGCAGGCAGCAGCAGTTGGCCTTTTAGCCGATCTTCCAGAGAGGGACATGGGCATCACAAGGCAGATGTTGGATGAAGATGCCTTTCCGTTGGTCATTTCGAGAATTGCTAGGATCAGGCAGGGCGAGACTCGGGGCAGCCGCTTTGTCACACCTTATCTAGAAGGGCTTGTTCGGGTTCTCGCAAGGGTTACTTTTGTGTTGGCTGATGAACCTGATGCAATAGCACTCTGCCGTGAGTACAATATCGCTGCATTGTTCATTGATATGCTTCAGTTCAATGGAATGGACAATGTACAGATGGTTTCTGCCATTGCCCTGGAGAACCTGTCCCAGGAATCCAAGAATCTGACAAGACTGCCCGACTTACCAAAACCTGGTTTCTGTGTTACAGTCTTTCCATGCTTAAGCAAGCCAACTGTTATAACTGGATTGTGTAGGATCCACCGCGGAGCATGTTCACTAAAAGAGACGTTCTGTCTTCTGGAAGGCCAAGCTGTGGAGAAGTTGGTGACCCTTCTGGACCACACAAACGAGAAAGTTGTTGAAGCATCACTTGCCGCACTCTCAACTCTGTTGGAAGATGGCGTTGTTATCGGGGAAGGAGTGCAGGTATTGTGTGATGCAGATGGAATCAAGCATATATTGGAGGTGTTACTAGAGAAAAGGACAGACAATCTTCAGAGGAGGGCAGTTTGGGCGGTTGAGAGAATCTTGCGTACTGAAGAAATAGCCTATCAAGTTTCTGGTGATCAAAATGTGAGCACTGCCCTTGTTGATGTTTTCCAGCATGGCGATTATCGAACACGACAGATTGCTGAACTTGCATTGAAGCATGTTGATAAGATACCCAACTTCTCTGGGATATTTCCAGTTTGAGCCCTTTGTAGATGCTTCACTTGCAATGACAGTTGATAAACTGGAGCGCCTTGCTTTTATTGACTTATTTCCCTTCGGGCACTAGTTTGAGCTACTGCTGTTGCATGTAGAATTCCCAATTCCGGTCTGGGAAGCATCGCGAGGTCTCTCTCTCTCTCTCTCTCTCTGTTTGATAATTTGTAGAGTGCCATGAACTATTCATTTGTTATTGCTGCATTGGGGTTTCTTTACAAAGCCGCATTTATTGTGCTAGCTTTTGAGTTTTTGTACATTTAGGACCAGATTTTCAACGAAGGGTTGAGCTGTCCAGTGGTTTTCCTCAGAACCCACTCATGATGCATGTCGAATTTCCGTTTTCTGTAATCACCACATCTACATTTCATCTATTCTCACTCCTCTAATATAAAAACAAGGTCAAGTGTTGTATTAATCTTTGTATCTTGTACATTGCCTCAGGAGCTAAATTGGTTTTCTTAATTTCAAAGGAGTTAAATAAGTTCTTATATTCTTAAACTCAGGACCTTGTTATCCTTGTAATATTATGATTTAAACGCCATCCACTGCCGTTTATATTCGTTCTATCCCAAATTAAATTCTGTCTCCTATAACGAAGAATAACATAATCTATATTTATCTAAAATGTACGGTACAAGGTATATATACAAGTGTATACTAAGTAATCTTATTTACATTAATACCCATATATTTATACATTTTAATACCTCCGTCGAGTGAAAGCATATATATTATGCATGTCTAATTTGGTACAAATGTCACTCAAGAATCTCTAAGTGATGATGAGTAAATTAACCAATTGATTATTGGAGCTCGTAAATGTTGCAACAACATCCCCAAAAAGTACCTTTTACAATCAATCTTAATATGCTTAATTCTCTTGTGGAGTATGGACTAGAAGCAATGTGCATAGTCACTTGGTGATTTTGATGACTCAATTAATTGTTTTAATCACATTAATTCACAAGTTACTTGAGTAAATCAACCAATTAATTATTCGAGCCCATAAATGTTGTTAATAGCATCCCATAAAGCACCCTTTCGAAATCAATCTTGATATGCTTGGTTCTGGTGGAGTATGGACTAGAAGCAATGTGCATGGTTAATAAACTTCATGATTTTTGACTTCTCAATTAATTGTTTCAATGACATTAGCTCACAAGTTGTAAAGAGTTATTGTCTTGTATAAGCTTCTGCATTGAACCTAGTAACAACATTTCATTTCTTAATTTTTTTAGAGACCAAATTGTTATCAACAAATGCACAATCTATCTGTAGGAGACTTTGCCCAATCAATATTTGTATATCCTACAATTTAGTTATTCAGTATCTAGATATATCATGCTATGACCAATGACACTTTTAATAAATTGAAACTTTTAATAAATTGAAGAATATGAATTACTGCATCATAGCTATTATCACAAGGTGAATCTAAAATTGGCTTACATACACTTACAACAAATGAAATATCAAAACGAGTGATTGTGAGGTAATTAAGCTTGTCAACTAATAAACAATAGAGCCAAAGATCAAAAATAGGCTCCCGTTGTCTAGAAAATAATTTGATATTTGGGTCTATAATGAGTCTATATGCTTACATCCAAGCATGTCAATCCCCTCGAGCATATTCAAGTCATATTTTCTTTAAGAAATATAGATTCTTTGCTTTGATCAAGCCACCTCAATATTTCAAGGAACCCAAATCCTTGATCTGAAACCATTATTGAAGGTGAGCTTTCAACTTAGTGATACTAACGTGATTGTTCCCTATAATAACTATATCATTAATATATATCACCAGGAGAATATGGCAATAGGATTAAAAGTGATAAAAAGAAAAAAATGATTTAAGTCCACTTTGAGCCAAAATAAACTCTAGGACAGTTGAATTGAATCCATCAAACCAATATCGAGAAAACTGTTTTAAGCCATATAAGGATTTTCAAATGTGACACACTAGGGTAGACTCCCATTGAGTAAAAAAAAAATAGAAGGTTGCTCCATATACACCTCATTTAAATCACCATGAGAAAAATATTCTTAATATCAAGCTAATAGAGAGGCCAATGAAACATAGTAGCAAGTGACAAGAAAAGACAAATAGAGGAGATCTAAACCTTAATGGTAAAAACCCAACAAGATTCAACAATAGACTTACCCTTTGGAATAGGTACTAAGTTCCAAGTTCCATTGGAATATAAAGTAGATATTTCTTCAACCTTAGCATCATGTCATCTTGGATGGGATACAGCTTCTATAACAGTCTTAGGAAGAGAGGTAAAAGAAAAAGAAGATAAAAAGAGTGATAACTAACAAAATTGAAATAGGATGTTCAAAAATGCAATGAGTACCTTTAAAAGAGCAATAGACAAGTCAAGATCAAAAAGTATGGAAGATGGATCATAAGTGGAAGGGCCAATTGGCACGAATGATGAGTTTTGATAAGGGCTCTATAGGTCTATTAACAATAGCTTCTTTGATAGGTCTACATGTCTGGGATGTCATTGATGAGTCTAAAGATTAGGCAATCGAGCTAAGATAAAGATGAGGGTGGTAAAGAAAATGGAAGATTAAGAAAGGGAACAAACAAAGGTAGCGAGATAAACACATTTGAAAGAAAATAGGATATGACTTAAAAAAAAGTAACATGAGCATAAACAAAGTAGTGAGCTAACTCAGGGGAGTAACATCGATATCCTTTTTGAAGACATGAATAATTAAGGAAAACACATTTGAAAAAACAATCTATCAGCTTATCATGACCAAGGGCAAGTTGATAAATAAAACAAGTACACCCAAAGATATGAGGAGGGAAAGAATACAAGTCAACTCAAGGAAAAAGAATTGAATGAGGAATTTGGTTATCAAGGATAAGGGAGGGCATTTGGTTAATGAAGTAACACATTGTTAAGAGAATATCATCCTAATATTAAAGAGGCAAATGCATATGGAAAAGGAGTGTGCTTGTAGTCTCAATTAAATGACGATTACTAACACGACTTAAACCTCATACATAAGAATGGATAACTAAAAAATGAGAATTAACACATTTATTAGCTTGAGCTGGGAAAGAACTACAACTATGTTCTCTAAGTTAAGACTAACACTCTAAAGTAGAAAGACTAGACAGATTGGAAACTATCTTCTTGAGATGAGATAAGAGTCAGGGTGCCCTAGTGAGGACTCATATCCATGCCAATCATCTGTCTATTTCTCATATCCTAAACAAAAACAAAATTAAACAAAAAAAGGTGATGGAACAATTTAGATTATGAGTTAGTTGACTAATATAAAGCAAATTAAAAGGACATTGTGGTAAATGTAACACATATGATAGTGGTAAAGTATGAAAGGGTTCTGCATTTTCAATACCCTAGACAGAGGTTTGAGAACCATCAACTAAGGTAACAGTAGGTAAGGATCCCAAGGTGTGAATATGTGAGATGTAATATCCCAAGAGCCCAGAGAAGTTAGTATATATCGAGGATAGTGTAAGGAATAAAACAACACCAGCTGGATATATTTTGGGTTGAATGTAGGCAAAGAACTCGAGGTTAAGCACACTTGAGCTAGGGAAGCTCAAGGATGGGTGACCCCCTGGGAAGTTCGCGTAGGCCTATCAGAGTAAGTTGTTTCGATCCTTTATATCTCTCGATGCGGGATGTTACAGGTGGTATCAGAGCCGACCCCCGAGCCTCTAAGCGCGGTGGTGGGGCAAACCTCAGTGAGGACACTGAGTCCCTAAGGGGGGATGTGTGTAGGCACTTTAGGCGAATCCCACATCGGCCATGCATCGGGAGGAGATCTGGGACCAGTTGTAAGGTCGCATGACGAGGACGTCATGTGCTCAAAGGGGGAAGAATGTAATACCCCGAGAGCCTAGAGAAGTTAGTATATATCAAGGATAGTGTAAGGAAGGAAACAATACCAGCTGGATACCTTCTAGGCTGAATGTAGGCAAAGAACTCCGGGGTTAAGCATGTTTGAGCTAGGGAAGCTCAAGAATAGGTGACCCCCTAGGAAGTTCGCGTAGGCCCATCGGGGTAAGTTGTTCCGATCCTTCATATCGCTCGATGCGAGATGTTACATGAGAAGAGTAAATGATTACCAAGCATTGGTAACACTAGAGTCAAAAAATCCATAGACTAAGAGAAAATTACTGTAAAACAAGTTGTGGGATTGCTAGTGTGAGCAAGGGATGCGACAAGTAAAGTGGCATATTGCAGTGTTCGAAAAATCGGCCTAGGCGGCCTGCCGCCGAGGCGTTAGGCGAACGCTGGCTGCCCCGATTTTGGCCTAGTTGACACCCCTAGGCGCCGGTCCGCCTAACCGGCCGTCGGCAGGCCCCTAGGCGTCCCAGGTCAGCCTAGGCGGCGCCTAACCGCCTGGGCGGCCTACTTCTAAATTTGTAGGGTTTTAAAGAGAGGAAACAAAACATAGCGGCCTCTCCTCGTCTGCCCCGATTGCTCTCTCCCAACTGCGACCGCCTCTCTCTTCGAAAGCTCATCCTCATCGCCGTTGACGCCTCCTGTAACAACCTGTTAATGGGTCTAGGTTTTTATGAGAAATGTGGTTTTATTATGTGTGATGTGTTTCGGGCATTTTCCAAATTAAATGGGCCAAAATATTTTATGCGTTTATAAAAATGCAAATTTATGAAATGTTAATTCATGAAAATTATGTGAAAAGATTAAAGAAGAATAAAGTTGAAAAGTCAACGGGAGATTAAGTGTAGTAGAAAGTCAAGGTGTGTGTGTCTAATTGGGTTTGGGTTGCTTGTTTAGGCCTAAGCCATGTAGTAATGTGTTGTGTATTTAGTGGATGGGTTGGGCTTGAGCCCATTGAGGAAAATTGTGTCTTAAATTAAAATAGAATGGCATAAATGAGATTTTTCTCACATGTGATGTGTTTAGATTAATGGATTGGGCCTTAGAAACTTGGGTTGAGCCAAGACGAGATTTTGTATATATATTAATTGTTGTAATGTTGTGAAGCCCATTGGGCTTGATGCTGTGTTGAGACCTTTGAGTGGGCTAATGGAAATGGGCCATTATAATTAATTGATCTAATGAGTTGGGCTTGGGCCTATGTAAGTGTATGAGTGGATTTTTGAATTGGGCTTAGGCCCATGAGAGATGGAATTTAATAAATGAAATTATATATATATATATTTGTATTTTGTAGGTTAAAGGAAAAGAAGAAAGAATTGTAAAATGCAAAGTGACCAAATGGTCCCTGCTTTATTGAAAAAGGTGAGGGTAAAATGAAGATTTGCAAAATTGGTTGATAAAGAAATTGAGAAAGAAATAAGAATAATGTAAAATGTCCAGCATGAGATATTTTGAGTTTTGTGTGTGCATTTGAGGGTGATTTGGTAATTCTTGTGGGGAGAGTGGTTGGCTTCATGCTCCTTCTTCATTTTTCTTCTCCCCTGGCGGATTCTTCTTCCTCCTTCCTCTTCTATTCTCATTTTTCTTCTTCCATTTTTGTTGCCATTGAAGCTTCAAGTGAGAGGTCCAAGTTGGGTGCTCTTCTTCTCCTTGGGATTCCATCATCAAGGCAAGTTCTCCTTGCACTCTTGTTCTCTTATGTGTGCAAGTTTATCATTTTCGTTTATTGAGATGTCAAAATGCCTCATGGCTCTTTACCTTCTCATGGTTAAAAGTATTTTTTGGTATTGGAAATATATTTTCTCTTAACCATTTTTAATTTTAAAACTTGTGTTGGGTCTTTGTGTTAGTCTCCATGGGGCTTGTTCACCCCATTTTTCATTTAAGGAATGGCATTTGTGGGTTAAGATGCTAGTGGGAATTGTTTTGGGTTTGTTTTGAGTGTTTATTGGCATTTTGAGGGTTTTTGGAGGCTTTTCGGGCCCTTTTTGGGCGTTCTCGGCCAAGTTGACTCGCCCAGGTGGTCAAGTCGACTCAGGCCGAGTTGACTCGGTTTTGGGCGAGTCGACTTGAGCCAAGTCGACTCGGATTTCCGCCAAGTCGACTCGGCCGCAGCTTTGACTGCTCCGTGCATGTTTCGCTATTTTGGTCATAACTTTTGACGTAGAACTCGGATTTGCAATCCGTTTGAAGCGTCATAAACTAGACTTTGAGGGCTTCGATTTGATATATAATATCATATATTTTGGATATGATTTGAGCTGATTAAAGCTTTTCTTAACCCAACTCAAGTGAAAGTGTCAAAGTAAATTGTTTCTAAATGCTCTCTTAGATATCCCTCAATCCTCTAAATGATAAGATGTGTTTGAAGATATATGTATGTTAATACATGAGATTCATAAGATGAAAATATAATTGACTTGCATAAGATAATAATAATAATAATCAATTGGGAGATTGTTAAGAAATATCCTTGGTAGGTATGTCCATGGAGTCTCATGGGAGATGTCTTGATAACTCTAGATGAATAATTGCCCTTAAATAAAAATGAAATGGCCATGTAAGGATGTGATTGGAGATATGCCTATGTGCATGCATGGGCTCATGAGTGAATATGTTATTAGCATGTTTAAATGTGCATGATATTCATGATGTGTACATTTCTATAATGGAGCATGTGTGTTATATTTATGTGAGATCTCATGAACATTGCATGGCATTATGATTTGCGCCCTATTGCTATTATTTTGACGCGACGGCTATGTTCCGCAAATGGGAAATGAAAAGGATATCCTAAAAGAGCGCTTGGCGCGGGTGAGGTAGCCATAAAACCCGGTAGGTGATGCTCGAGCCAATGAATGACAAATTGATTTTGTATATATATGTATGCATCTATGCATGTGAATAAACGGCTTGAGAGCTAATGGGAATAAAAGGGCTTGAGAGCCAATGTGATCCATGTATATGGACGGCTATGTGAGCCAATATGGTGCATGAAGACTTATATGTTCATGAGAGATGATTCGATGCATAAAATGCATAATGGCATGGGGATAATTTTTATTGATGGGAACTAAATGGAAAATGCTACTTGTACTTGGGGAGTAAGGTTTATTCCACTTTGAATTTTCATGCCTTAACTTTATTTCTCTCTTGTTGAAATATATGCTTGCCTATGAAATGGTTTTATTAATGAGAATTGAAGGATGGGTTCAAATGGTATTGGGGAGTCGAGTGTACTCCATGTTGTTATCCATCCCTTCTTTCTTGTTTTCGTGTATATATATATTTGTCGAGCCTTATGGCTCGCTTTGGCATATGGGTTGATAAACCAAAAGGAAGTATTTTTTTTTTTTAAGGATGTTGTTGTCTAGTTTAGAAGGTATGAATCCAATGGGTATTTAGATGTCGGGTAATGGTCTTTCTTTGGCTCTAAGTATTCATGCCTTCATGTATCGTGTTATGGTTACTTCCTTTGCTATATACTTGCTAAGCCTTGCGGCTCACGTTGTTTCTTTTGTCATTCCAGGTAATGGAAGATAGTTATTTTTGGAGCGAGTTCTGGTTAGATGTGTACAGAGATGTCCTGACCTCAAAGATTCGTGGGTATATGTTGAGGGCAAGAAATAAAGGGCTTATTGTATATATTTTTAAAAGCCTCAGTGTCCTTTCATTTCATAATGTATAGGCGGTAAGCCCAAGATGATGATGTATTGAATGATATGTAATTTATTCCGGCTCCTATTGTTAGTGAGCAAATTCGAAAAAGAAATTTCTTGAAAATTTGAGTATCTATATCCATCTTGAATGAACATTCTCTCGGATTTCCTGTGCTAGCGGAAAAATCCGAGAGCGGGCCCTGACACCTCGCCGTCCGACCATCGTCTCTCTTGGCTACGATTTTTCGATTTCCCTTGGCCTGGACCAGTCGTTTCTCTCGCTCCCTGAAACTATTCTTCCTCCGACCACCAGTATCTCTCTCTCTCTCTTTCTCTTTCGTTATGCTTCCTGATTTGCAGTAGCCATCTTGCACTCGATTCGCTGTTCTTCCCAATTTACAAATAGAAATTTTATTTGCTATATACTATATAGTATATAATATATATATAATATATATTATTACAATATTACTGGTATTGCTATATGCCTATATGTATTGTTATATAGTATATAAATAATATAATATGCTATTGCTATGTATATATTACTAATAGTAACAGTTATAGATTATATATATGTTATTGCATTATTGTTGATTTTCTACTTTGATTTACTTGAAAATAATATGACATTACATCAAAAAGTTAAAAAAATAAAAAAAAAACAACAATTTTTCTAGGCCCCGCCTAGGCACCCTAGGCGCTAGGCCCTAGCTTGACGCCCGACTAGCGCCTAGCACATTTTAGAACACTGGCATATTATGTTACCCAGAACTAAGCATACTTGTCTTAAGAGATAGTCACTAGTGAAGAAACACCAAGGGCGATAGCCCCCTAACATCTTAAAGTATCAATAACAATGTGGGTAATGTTAGTCATCGAGGTAGGTGACCATGTAAGCTATAGCAAATCTCCCAAAGGCTGTGAAGTATGAAAACGGCTCGAAGATGTCGTTTCGGCGTTTCCAAACCGTTTCCTATTTTGAAAATGTGAAAAACGGCCCTGAAACCTTTTTCGGGCTGTTCGTGTAATTTTTTAATTTGTAAAATTGCGAGCCGTTACAAAATTTAAAAAATTTGGCCGAAAACGCGTTTCTGGCGAGTGTTGCCCAGCAAAGGCACGAATCCCTAGAAAAATCTCCCATCCTTCTTTTTCCCCTCTTTTCTTCTTCTTCTTTTTCCAACGATTTCTTCCAATTCAATCTTCCTCGCCGTCATCTGCTCCATTGCTCCCTCGACTCGAGTTCTTTTTTCTCACCGCCGGTCGAATTGCTTCTCAGCCCTCTCGCTTCTGGTGCTGGTTCATTCGCTGACGATATCCATCGCTTCTAGATTAGGTTCCATGGTCGCCAGTTGTCCCTTCCCTTTTGTAAGTAACCCCTCTCTTTCTCTCTATCAATATATATATATATATATGTTTCTTACTCTTCTTCTTTATGCGAAGTTAAACTCATTGGTGAGAAATATATATATATATATATATAATTAGACTCCGCCACCTACTCTTTTTCTGTCCCTTTCTCCCAAACTCAATTGCCTTTAAACTTAATTGATTAAAAATGGGAAGTGAATCTTAATTTATAACATGAACTTGTCAAAGAAATAGATAAAGAAATTATACCATTATAAACTTTAGAAATTGCATCCGACAAGGTACTAATTTGTCATTAGTACAATATCAGGTATGTCTAATTGAACCTCCTAATTTTCTACTATCATTTACTGTTATATTCTATGGGGGATGGGGAGCACATATAAGTAATTTGTTATTATAATTTTGATCATCTATTGTTAGTTCATATATTGTTAGTTTACCATTTTGATTACTTAACTGATTGTTAGTTTCTTAAGTATATTGTTAGTTTACCAATTTAATCATCTATTGTTAGTTCATGAAAAATTTAGGGGCTATAAACACTAAACACTAATACATGTCAAAACTTTTTTGGAGCAATGTTGTATTTATAAATTTGTGGACTGCTACATATATTTAATTTGGTGGAATTTGATCTTATATTATGTTTATGTTTGTTTGAATACATTATGAAATTTATGTTTATTGTTTATATTTGTTTGTATTATGCTTGAATTTTTTTATAATTTTTTATATTAAAAATTATATTTACAAAACAAATCCCTATATTTTTTAAATTTACAGTTTACTCTGTATTTCTATTTCTTACTTTTTTGAAAAAAAATATCGTTTCTATGTTTTCGTTTCCGTGCAACCTAGCCAAAAGGTAACTAGTATGATTGCAATAGGAACATTAGACTGGAGTAAGTCCACCATGGTAACCACCACCATGACGTTCACCTAAATTACCCCCATGACTAGGAAGGAAACTAGTTTAAGTAGTGGTAAAAGTAGAGTGATCTCTAGGTAGAGAGGAGCTATGATCAACAATAACTAAAGAGACTTGAAGTAATCGAGCAAATGCCTTTATCAAAGGTGGAACAAAGGCACTGCCTAGAATTTGTGTTTTAACTGGCTCAAGTTCTAACCAAATCCCATGGAACTTGAATTTGTTTTATCTTGTTGCTTTTTTCACATTAGCATTAAACTACATTAGTTTATTAAAGTTAGTAATGGAAGCTTGAAACTTACAAGATAGGTAATCATGTCTAAATTATTTTGTTGAAGACGAAATAGAACATCAGTCGCATCATATATACAAGTGATGTCACTCGTATACAACTCATGGGTACAAGTCCATAAAGCATTACACTTATGAGGTTGAAAAATAGGCATCAAAATGAGCTCAAGAATTTGGCACGTCACTAACTCCATGCCCAACCCATGAAACTAAATTTCCACTACTAAAGATCATAAAGAATAATTATTTTCATTCATTTTTTTATTTTTTATTTTTTTTATATGGATCTAAATGAAGATATGACAAAAGATAAAAATACATGAAAGTTTAGAATTCATGTAATCGATCTCACATAATAGGATAAAATTTGAATATGTTATTATTGTTGTTGTGTGGTTAATTAGCATGCCCAAGAATTAGGGAATGGTAACAATTGATGAGATAGTTGCCATGAAGACCGTGGAATTATGAAGACATGATGATGATTACAAATTCGAATTTGATAATCAGCGAGAGAGCCAGAAATCAAATTTGAAAATCACCTAGAAGTCAAGGGGTTGCAAATTGAACTCGAGATTGCAACTAGATCTGCAGATCACTAGAAGTAAAAGCGAGCACGAAGCATTGGAAGGCGCGACGAGCAGTGTCAGTGAGAAGAGCAGTGCTGGTAAAGTACAACATCAGTGAGCAATGCTAGTGAAGTCTAACAATAATGCCGCAACTAGTTTTGTAGGCTCATATAACAACGAGTAGCACAAGTGAAAAGAGCGACCCCATGAAGACGACGACGATCAATAAGCAACGTTGACGAAGTCGACAGTGATGGCAGCCGCAACACTAGTTAGGGTTAAGGTTAGGGTATGACTCAGATACCATGTAAAGAAATAAAATAATTCATATTTATTTAAAATGTATAGTACAAGGTATCTAAATACCCTAATTACATTAATACATTTCCTTATATACTTATACACTTCAACACCACTAAAATGAGACTCAGGAAGCTCAACTCACATCAAACATGATTTGGTTATTATGGTTATTACATTTGATTTAGTCGAGATAAAGTTTTTACATTTGATTTAGGCTCAACTCACATTATCTATGACTGTGAGATGTTATTATGACTAATTATTTTTATACTTTTAGTCTTGTATGAAAGTATGAAGGTTTGTTCTTTTTAAAAGCAAAAAGATAATTTTGTCACAAATTTAAAAGTTCAATTACTTATTTAACTATTTTAAAAATATAAAGATTAATTTAGCCCCTAAACTAAATACACGAGCTAATTTGCCACTTTGCCTAAAATGCTAACCTAAATTTTAGTGTTATCAAAACTTTGTCAACTTCTCTAATTCCCAGAAAGACTTTCATGTATTCTACCATCTCAACTTTTCAAAACTTTCCCCCCACCAAGAACTTCCTCGCTCATAACTTTTCACATACAAACTATCCATTAAAACAAATAAATTTTCATAAATAAATACCTTTTCATTAAAATTTTAAATATATAATTCATTTATTTACTTGCAACTTAACGTTTGGATTAAGCAAACCAGTTATCTTTCTACTCGCATTACTCTATACCCAAAGCAAATACCTAGAGATGTAAATGTGTGCTCAATGATTTTCCAGTTAATCCCATTTAAAATTTAAATAGATATAAAAAATTAAAATTGAGAGATATAGATACAAACCTTACTTAAAAAATTATTATAATAAATATATAAACAGAGTTAACTGGAACTCGTTTACATCCCTTGGGGCGCACCATCTTATTTGCTAAGATTTTCAGTTCTCCAACGTATGTATAACAACACCAGCTTAGTCCATATTTCCCGGAACTTGTATTTTATCCAATATTGACTGAACCATCCGCAGGTCAAATATGGGATTTAAAGATTCATACACTGGGAAGGTGTTGTCAATTTTTGGGTTGTCCTGAAGAAAGAGTGACCTTAGAAAAGAGTAACCTTTTTACTAGGTTGGATTTGGTTGGCTTGCACTTACAGTACCATTAAGCTTCTAGCTATTCCTCTCTTGTCATCTGCTAGGGAGCTGTCTGTTGGATGGTAATTATGTGATCCTTTATATTCCAGTTTTACTAAATTCAAGCCATTATTGCAAGATTTTCAATACAAAATGTTATTATAAACTCAAAACCATTTCTGCCCTAAGAAGAAGTTGCTGGCACATAGAAGCCAACACATGCAAGCTTTTAACAGTTAGTCATCAAACCAACTTTTCACTGATGTTGATGATATATGAGGCTATTAGCAATTTTCTGAAGGCTAGACTAAAAAATGCTTTTATCATTATTTCACATCTGATTGAACTACAACCAGAATCAGCCTGCCGACCAACCAGCTCTGAACATGCAAATCACCACTATCAAAACAAAGATGTTTATCAAATTTGTTCAAAGAAAAGCTTCTTAATCCATTATCTTCTGAGGCAAATATAACCAACAAGGATAGGACCATTTTACCAAAAGCATATACCAAAGAAAGTATTCAGATAAATAAATGATAAATTTCTTTCGATGGTGGAGAACAAATTACATGGAAGCTAAAGAAACAAGAAGTAAATAATAATCTGAATAAGAAAGACCAGATGGAGCCACCATCACACAAGTTGAGAGAAATAAAACCAAAAATTACATCAGGAAGAAATCTCACAGGTCATGGTGCATGTTCAAAGTCTTAAGGTGCAAATAGACTTCCAGGCTTTTTCTGCGAATTCAAAAAATTTACCAAGGAGAAATCATAGATGTAGCACTGCCATTGATTTTGTCATGCAAGAGGAAGCATCCAGTTCATGTGTGACATGATTCCTTGAAATGTGGCTCCAGTTCATTCCTGTAACAGACGCATCACACATAGTGAAGAAGTCTAAGACTTGCCCAAATATTTTGAACATTTCAATGCCAAATATAAGATTTCTATCAGCAACAAATGCAGCATTCCAGTCCATTGGAGCATCAGGATGCGTTGAAGCCTCTGTCCAAGTAAGATACATGAGATCTAGCTCCCAGAGCTTCCTAATGGCTTTATTTCTCCTACCAATTTGGCCGTCCCCTTCACACCAGGAGACAGAGAGCATAAAAAGTCGACCGTTACATGATATGAGTTTTGGATAGTACTCATGTACACGGGGAGGGGATGGGCAGGTATGGATTCCAACCCAGTAACCCCTCTCAATGTCATATCCAGCAAGCTTGTCAGTTTCAGAATAAACGTAGAACATCCCATTACAAACAACCCCTGAACAAACAACACCAAAATCCACAGGCAGCCTCTGGATCTCCATCCATTTATTTGATACAGAATCATAAATTTCCCCTGAATCCAAGGGCTCATCCCACGAACCAAGCCCTCCTACAGAAATCAGCACAAACCTTTTACAATCTTTGGTGTTCAAGTGATCAATTTTTTGTCTGACTAATTTGTACGGCTTCATATTGGGAAACAAAGAAATGTCATTCTCATCAAGGGCATTTCTGAACTGCCGCCTTACTGACAGCCTGTGGGGATCCTCATAAACATCAGATACCCCACCAATCCTTGACCTGGGGAAACGTCTGTCTTGACGATTTTGATTGTTTCGGATAATCAAGCAATCTGAACTAATCTCACAAATCCCTAAAACAGGTGTCGACCTTGCATACTTCATGGATGCAACTTTATGCCATGATTTAGTCAAGGGGCTAAATACAAGCACTCCTTTATGTGTTTTGAATGAGCTCCTATCCACCTTCCCATAGTTGGCCAAGCTAGAACAACCTCCAACAATGTAAATATCATCCCAAATGCTGGCAACAGAAAAGGAGAATCTTCCTTTGAGAACTTCGGCATCTAGTCGATGCCACTGATTAAGAGAGACGTCCAGAGTATGTATCTCCCCGGAGCAATAACCATCTTTGACAACACCAAACACAAACAACCACGGGCTTTGATACAAACCTTCCCGTCTCATCTGCATGAACCGTTGAGTAGTTGTCAAATTTCTCCATTTTCTGCATACAAGTCGGGCATTCATGAGACTGGTCAGTGGGAGTCTCACTAAGCACATTTCCAGGATGTCATCTGGAAGAAACACATGCATTCTGTTATGTGGTGACTCTTCAGGTTCCGAAACCCTCCTGTGATTCCTCCTCCAAAGCTTCTCCTTCACTTTGTAAGAGAAGCAATCCACAGTGGTCTCCTCAGTTCCACATATTGAGGCATACCCTTTTCCTTCTTCACTGCAACTTGATCGCCTTCTACCACCTGGATCCCCAAATTCTTCACTTGTATCAGCACCAACTTTGCAACCTCCCCCCCTACCGTACAAATTAAGGCATCTCAAAGAAACCCCTTTTGCATCGTCCTCTTCATCCCCTTCACTTCCGTGGCTCTTCTTTTTCAATTTTTGGCTAACACTTCTGACAAGACGCTGGGACAAACTCAAAGGCTCAAAATTCCGTCGAAGAGATTCTTCTCCTATTAATCTTTCAGAGATCATCCTATTTCTTCCTTTTGGTAGAAAGAGCAATCAAAACATTTTTGTATAGCAACATGCATCCATCGTTACCGTCGAACTGGCTTATTCAATGATCCACCTACGACGAAACAAAAATTTGAAAAGAACTAAGCTGAAAGTTTCATGGGGAAATAAAAAAAATACAGACACTCATTAGGTATCATATTTATGGAAACGAATAGAGACATTAGGTATAGGACTTCCTTTCTGCTTGTTTGCCGACAACACACAGATTCAGAGGGAAAACAATCAATTAGCATCTTGACCTTAGGCACCATGTTCTAGGTAATATTTGGAATCTGACAAGTTATACGGAAAAAAAAAAAGGTAAAGAGAGGTTTTCCGGATCACCCCAGCAAAACTAATCTCATGAGAAAAAGATGATCATCAAACGGCACTTGATCGCATGCATTAAAAACAAGCAATAACCAAACATTCGATTTAAAGAACCGGGGAAAGCAGGAAAGAGCGAATTCAAGGTCCGACTTTTTCTCACAAACCGAACAGATCTCTACAGAAATGCTGAAATCAAGGTCAGCAAAGAACAAAAGACAACATCACTTAAGTTCCAGAAACGCACATTGAGCATAAACACTAGAAATCAAACTCTGCAGATCCACATCTCCAACCACCGAATCCAGACCGCAGGACAAGAAAACGTACCTCCGGCCTCCTTACGCATTGCCGCCCACAAATCGAAGCCGATCAAAAGTCAGAGAAACCAAAGGCGAGACAGAAGGATGAACTACGATACAACAACGTTACCAAATTCGAGCAGAATCATTGTTAGGTCTCAGCCATCATTCATCCGATCAGACGAAGAAGACGAAAGACTCTCTCTCTCTCTCTCTCTCTCTCTCTCTCTCTCTCGCTCGCTCGCTCCGGAATGAAATCTTGCTGCCGAATTAGGTTTGGGCAATGAGTGAGTGATTAATCTGAAAACAGTAAAGGGACGCGTACCCTGCAGAGAAAAGGCGACGCTTCAGCGCTTCTTTCTGTCTCTCTCTCTCTCTTTGCTTTGCCCATGTGGCATTCTCTGCCTTTCGTTGTTTTTTGCGGGGTTCGGTTTTCTTTCTTTCTTTCTTTCTTTTATTTGGAATTTAATTAATTATTAGTCATCTTTCTTTTTTTCTAGAAATAATAACGCTGGAGGAGGAGTCATGATTGCCAATGGAGCGTCCCCAGCTGAAGCTTTTCGGCCAAGTCAGCTTACAGCCGTTAGATTCTGTTTTGATCATCTCGAGGCGGTGATGTGATTTAACGACTAAAGTAATCACGGTTGTTTTTAAGCTCCTCCAAAATTCTCTTTTTCCCTACTCGTGTATGTGTGTGTGTATATATATCGCATATGTTGTATTGTATGGGCTCTCAGCCACTCACTCACGCTTGACACTCCTTTTTCAATCACTAATAAACTAATGAATAAAATGTATTCTGTTTTTTTGTACATGAGACGAGAGAAACCAAACCATGGTTGAATTTATTATTATTATTATTTAAATTATGTTTAGAAATTCATATAATTTTCAAAACGTAATAGATGTATCTTAAAAGTTAGTGAAATATCAAACGTATTTAAGTAAACTAATTGTCTTATTTGGGTTATTTAGCTGAAATTGGAACTCAAAAGACTATAAAGAGTGTGGAAAGAACGTTGAAATGTTCAATTGGGGAGAGAGAGAGAGAGAGAGAGAGAGAGTTAGTTGGTGTGAGTGTTTGGAACGGAACAGATCCACGTGGTGGCTTCGAGTGGTAACGTCCGAAAAGTGCGGCGGCGAATGTGGCCGTCAATTTCATAACAAATGGCCGGGGCCGGACTGAGTCTACCGCCGCCGTAGCTCCGCCTCTTTTCATTAAATCCTTCACACCTAACTAACCTTTTTCTTGAAGACCACACAAATCGCTCGTATTATTGGACTGAAACACCGAATAAAGGGATGTTAAAGGTGAAGGTGAGACACACCAACTACATCGTGCTATTGGTTCGCATTATTATTATTATTATTATTATTATTATTATTATTATTATTATTATCCTCTTTAGTCTTTCCCCATTGGAAAACAGAAGCTGCTTAAATTAAGGGCAGAGGATGGACATGGGACTGACGCCGATTAATGAGCTCGCACTCGCAATAGGGGTGGGTTGGGTTGGGTTTTCTTAATAAATCAACCAATTTCTAGTGTCAAATATGATAAGAGTTTCAGCTACTTCCTTTCACTGTTCCCTTCTGCTCTTTACGTCAAGAAACTATTTTGCAGTTTGGAGACACCTTCTTAAATTAATAAAAGTTTAAAAACTAACTACGATGTTGCACTGTTATGCATGTATAGGAACTTCAATTCTCTTTAATTTTTTTAGATAAATTTATATAAAAATAATGTTGGGTATAGTGGTATAATTTGTTCAATGTTAAATGTGAAGGGTCATGAGTTGAAATTTAGTTCACATAATAAATTTTTACTTTTAGAAATAAAATATCCGAGAAGTATTATTAAAATTTGACAAAATTTCAACAAAACAAAAAAAAAAAAAAGACATCGAATTGCTTGTTTATTTCAATATTTTTTGAGAAAAGCTTGAAACTTGCTTCGTTATAAAAGAATAAAAAGATTCATCATGCTGACGTCCAACCAAGAAGATTAATTTAAGCCGAGACCTATTTAGTGAGTGGTTGGTTGAGTGCAGTCTGAAAGAGGAGTACCCGGGCAATGAATTCAGTAGCTGACTGAAAAGTATGCCAATAGTCCTCGTTACCAAACATGCAATTATTTGGCCATGAAATATCCAAGCCATAAAGTTGCTCTACTTGAGCTTATCGCCTATGCGAATGCGAGGACCATTTCGCTTCAGTTCAATGGTCTTTTGAGTGAAGAAATGTAACTTGCGGCGTAAAGCAATTATTCTCTCCTGGCTTTCCTTCCTCTTAAAAGTGAGGGCCAGACAGATTTAATAGCAAATTAAGATTCCTGACTTTTTGCTTTAGTCTGGCCAAATCCAAATACGTGTACGGCCAATGAATATTGAAATGCCAAATCAATTTATGAAACCAAGCATTTTAACTTCAAATTTTAGGATCCAAAAGGTTTGAAAATTTACACTGCAACAATACGATGATGTGATGACCTCTCTTTTAATCCCTCCAACTAACTCCAAAAAGCATGATAATCGTCTTTCCTTTGTTTCAATTAAATCAAGCTCAAAAGCTTTAATCCTAGGACTAAGCCTGGTAACAATGAATTCTTCAAAAAATTACTTTGAAGGGGAACCACAATCTCCAGTGATTTAAAGATCTCTGTCGATCCCTTCATGGACCTTGCTGCTGTAAATAAAAAAAGAAAAAAAACAGGAGGTCTCAATTCTGAATAAAGCACAAGTCACAACTGCTTCCCAACAAGAAGTTTATGATAGATAGATTGGCAGTTTTTTTTTTTTTTTCCCTATGCTATTATCTATGCAGGATGAAGTAATTTGAGTAGAAATTAAGATCTTAATGGGCCGACCAGATAAGATAGGCGAGTCTTTAGTACCCAAATTTCATAAAAACAATTTCCTAGGAAAATGAGACTGAACCTTCTAAGACCAAGATCTTCCCCAGTTATGGGGCATGCTATAATTATTGGGTGGTTCACATACTAGGATGTAAGAAACATATATTCGCTATAGTGACAGTACGTGTGATTGTACAAGGATTGCTTCATCTAAGTTAAATTATGAACTAAGCTCCAAATTTACCTTGTCAGGCTACAATGCTTGCTGAGATCTTGACATAGAACCTTGCTCACTCCTCCAGCCTTAACAGATCCCTTCTTTATCAATTCGGCTAGCTGAATTAATCAATGCCAGCAAAATGTGTTTCTCAATATCATAGAAGATAAATCACTTTTACCCATTCGAACAAAGTGAGGAAGTTGTGAGCGAGAACTCACCTCATCCTCAGTTTCCTCAAGCAACCTGTGGCATAGCACATAAAATGATTATAAAGACATGAAAGCAAGGCCAAATAAAAATTCCATAAGCTCGCCCTGTAGTCAGGGATGGAAGACTTATTTGATAATCTCACCTTCCACAATAAGTTGACATATCTTTCGAATAGGCTCGGGCTTCTTGTTTATCTATGACAAGAAGTAGAAGAATCATTAATCATCTTTCAGAATAACCTTCATCTAATATGTAAAATATTCAGACGAAGCTCCACAATGAACAAACAAGGACTTTAGAAGTCATTGAGATGGAGTAAACAAAATGCTGACCAGAATAACTTCATCTTAACACATCCCAGAATAAAAATAAACATATTGGCATTTTTTAACTGCACCTATGAGTCTATGAAATCACCCATAAATACGCAAGCTACTGTTTGCTTTTGCACATTGACATGAAAACATTCAAACGGGACCAACAATTTGTATTTCATTGTTCCAACCTGTAGATAGAATAAGCCAGATCCTGTTATAAACACTGATACTAGCTTCTTTCTAAAGTTTCAAATGGTTGTGGTTGGCAAACCATTAACATGCATCCAACCAAACATTACAAGAACTATACCGAGTTAAAGGATCCTTCTTAAAAAAAAAACATTGACTGGTTAAGCCATGGATAGAGTCATAGACATCTGCTGAGGTTAGTATCTTTGCTCTTTTGTAGCCAGTACCCTGGGAGAATAAAGGGGGCTGCTTTGGGCAGATAGTGCTACCAATTTCATAAGCACATCTCAGACATGGATCCATAGAAACAATGCTAAATAGGACACTGCTTAATAAATGAAAATTGTGACAACTGCCACTAGTGGACTGAGAATTTGCTGCGATGAAGTTTGGATGGAGAGCTAAATCCATATGACTGCTACAAGCAAACTAGAATTTTGGCTTGTTTATTGAGTCTAATTAAGAAAAATAACATAAGTAGGCATAACCAAACCAAGGCACTATACTACTGTACCACATACATTTATTAGAGTAAAACACATTTCTATATATAAATCCAGAATTTGTTTCCATCAAGCAACTCAAAAAAAATGAAAGTTCTGTTGCAGTGAAAATCCGTAACCCAAAAATGCAAGCTGAAGGTAATTCTTGAGTTTATGACTTCATGTAACTAGGTAAATGTAACCAAGATCTCCCCAATCGACTACGATGTGGGATTGGGTTGTCACAAAGTCTATTTGCCAAGACTTGTTATATTCTATCCACTTTCTTCACTAGAGATTTATCATTTCTCTTTTCACATAATCAAACCATCTTAATTGTGTCCACATCTTATCTTTAATAGAGGTCACCCTAAGTTTATCACGGAGAACCTCTTTTTTAATTCTCTTCTTGTATAGTTGCACATCCATCGTAGCACTCTCATTTTTGTTCTACTAATATTTTGCACTTCTATGCCATACAAAAAAGCTAGTCTTATAGTTGTTTTATAAAAATTTTCTTCTCTTTTTTTTACTCGGATATAAAATTTTTCTTTTAACTGTACTATCACATAAAACATCAAACACACTTTTCCATTTTGCCTAAATTCTATAGGTCACATTTTCTTTAATCTATCTATATTTTTGAATAATTGATCCAAAATATCTAATTTGATCTTTTTATGGGATGACTTGATCTTCAAGTTTCAACATAACATCATCCACACTTATATTCTTACTAAACTTACATTATGATATTCAGTATTTAATTTGCTCAAAGAAAAACATGTAGATTCTAAAGTATTCCTCCATATCTCAAGATTAGTATTCATGCCTTGTCTCATCAACCAAGATAATATTATCTGCAAATAGCATATACCAAGACATCTCTACATGGATATGTTTGGTGAGTTCACCCTTTACTAGGGCAAAGAGAAGAACTTGATGCAAATCCTTGATGTAATCCAATTGTAATCGGAAAACCCTTAGTACATCCTCCACTTGTTTAGACACATGTTTCTATTTTATAATACATGGCTTTAATTACCTGTGTATAAGCAATTCAAACATGTTTTTCTCTAAGACCTCCCATAAGACTTCTCTAGTTTTTATTAAATTTATAAACACTTATTAAGTTCTTTTGTTATCTCTATGCCTTTGTGTTAGGCACCTAAGAAAGTATACAACTTCCATTGTTAACCTACCAGGCATGAAGCCAAACTGGTTTCGGATGCCTTGATTTCTCTTCTTAATTGTTGCTTATTCACTCACTCACAAAATTTCTTAGCGTGGCTCATTAGCTTAATTCCTCTATAATTTCACAACTTTGAACATCTCATTTATTCTCATAAATGGGCACTAAAGTACTACATAAGGTACTAGATTTGTTAATAGTAGGGTATATATCAATGTTGGATGAACCAAGATACTGTCTTAGAATTGTAATAAAATGTCTCATACATAATGACATTATTCAAGTAAATATTCTTGTTGAACAAATAATTATTTCAACATCTAGGAAACCATATTGTAAAAAAAAATGTGTCAGGAAACAATAAAAACATCACTATTGTCTAACGGCACGTCCTAAACAGACAATTTATCATAAATGTAGTTTAAATAGTTTATACAAACTTTAAAAGAATTCAAATATGGTTCAAGTATTTTCACAAGATACACATATTTAGTACATATTAGCACAAACAACTACTAATTGAGCTCCAAATATTTAGAAAAAAAATAACACTACAAAATAATAAATACAACAAAAATCACAAGCCTTAATCCCACCAAGCACGACCAACTACATGATTTCTAAACCTCTATCCATCTCTATCCATGTCCATATCTTATGTCATGCCATTATATCCCATGTCAAGTCTAAGGTTTCCTATCAAATTTTCTTTAGTTTCCCCCTCCCTCTTTTGCAATAAACTTCCTCCATTTGATCCACTTGCTTCACAAGTGTCTATCAATCAAAATTGTCAGGCATTTTTCTCTTCTAGAAATAAATTTGAAATAATACAAGAAATATAACAACTGTATAAGAAAACAGATATATGTAAAAAACATATAATTTCTCTATATATTGCAGCAAAATTTTCTAAACAAACAATATACAATCTTTTGTAGATTGCTGGGAGTTGGGAAAAGAATAAACAGTATACAGGAAATTCCCAGCAATTTTTTTGCATATTTCTACCAATTGAATATGGTGTAAAGTTCTATATAATCACTTGTATACAAAAAAAAATTGAGTAATTCCCCAGTTTCTACAAATAATTTGGGATTGGAGAACAACCTGGGGCAATTAGATTCAGAGCTGAAGAAAAGTGAAGCAAAAAAAGAAAAGGAAAAAGAAGGTAGCTGGAGCATCCACCATGATCAAGTTCTGTTCCATGTGGTACACCTCATTTGGCAACACTTTCACTGCAAGCCCAAACTTGGAAAATCTAGGATCGTCCACAACTTGTACACATCTCTTATACCAACCTTCTTCCAGTAAGATGGTGGGGCTGCCATGGTAGGACTCTCTCTCTCTCTCTCTCTCTCTGGGGTTTGGTTGGTGGGTGGTCGAATTTGGAGATGGTGGTTGGTTTTCCTCTCATTGGCCATCTCACACCCCTCATCCTTCGTGCAGTTGGCATATCAAGAAAATGCCTTAATCAAAATGCCACTTAGTAAACCGTTGTGACTGATATCCACTAAAAAATTAGGTGATACAATGTCCCTCATATTTTATATTGGATTTGCTTCACCATGAAACATGCTGGCCAGAAAAATACAAGACCTACAACTATGCCTAGAATACAGTCACATTCTAACTTAATAATGTATTGATAGTGAATTCTTGCCATATTACTTGCTTCTATGAGTTCAAAAAATAACTTTAACTAACATGTTAATATGGCAGTTTCTAGTTTTAGTTTCTAGTTTTACAAGTAATGCAAGAACCAATCATATGGAAGCAACTAATTGTGGTGCGTGGTGGTAACATATGATCAACCTCCATCTTTCAAATATAGAAACCCATAGAATTTCCTTTAGTGGGTAGCTAAAAGATCAGTAGTCTCAAATTGTGCAGAGAGCATCACGCATCAGTACCTTGTACTAATTTAATCCCACATTGGTAGCAAGGATGCTACATACTAAATAGGAAAAGCTTTTAGTAATTTAATCCCGCATCAGTACCATGCTAGAGATGTCTTGGTATATTACTTTGTTCTATTGGAGTTTAAATGGTAACTTCAACAGATTTTGCTTATGTATGAGCTGTGAATTAACATATGAGTTTATAGGAGTGGTCATTCTATGCATACCAATTGTGAGATTATCCCAATTATCCACCTTAATCCATTCTTGTTCGGTTGAAGCTATCTGCAATATTGAAGAACAAATTATCAGCATATGAGTGAGATGGAAACTGTATTTAAGGTCTTTGATGAATACTGACCAGCAAAATCTCTAGGCAATCTTATTGCACAAAAATTTATTTATAAAATAGCAGGAGTGGAAGGGCAATTTACAATCTATTGTGGTTGTTCGTGTTTTTTTCTCTTTTAGGTCCTGACCTAATGCGACTCATACTTAATCAAGGGAATGGCACCAAAACCCCAAGGTGTCCCCAAAAGAACACTTGCAGCTATCACTAAATGAAATTGTTTAATTGTTAACCATCATCTCATCTAAAAGCATAGGCTATTAGATAGAGGGGTTATCTATTACATTATCATTTTTACTCTCAACATGACCCCTCACGTGTGGCCAGATTTCACTGCATAACCAATCCAAACACATGCAACAATTTAAATATTGAGTAAGCAGTGAGGTTTCAATTCAAGATCTTTACTTGCTTTAATACCATGTTGAATTATTAACCATCATCTCATTTAAAGCTTAAACTGTTAGATAGAGGGTTAACTTTATCTTTTATATTATAGACAGGTACTTAAACCAGTTGCTACAATATTTTCCAACATAAACTCAGCTACAAAGTTGATTTGAGGAAGATGTCTCAGCTACAAAGGTGGGAAAAGGAGCTAATGTAAAGAGAGACTTACCTTCCTTAGTGTGTAGTCTTGCATTTTTTCACAGAGTCCATCCAGAAGTTCAACAACCCTCAGCTCACTGACTCTATTTTTATTAAGTGCATAGGATGCAGTCATCAGAAAACTTCTATCAGCAGAGAAACAAAAACAAAGACAGAAAAGAAGAAAAGATTGTTGTTCTTTTAACAAAAGCACTGCCTAGAGTTCAACTACTCTGCTCATTGATTATTACCTCAGTAATTGCGCAGAATGCAGGTATCAGGCCCTTGTACTTACAACAAAACAATATACAGATGCATACAAAGAGGACAACAAGAGGTGTTTTTCATAAATCCAATCCAAGAGTTCAAGAACTGGTTCATTGATCTTGCCTTAAGTAATTACACAGGATATACCTCCAGACACACATGTTAATGCCAACAAAAACATGTAAAGAAATGAGAGAAGATGCAGAACAAGTCCTGGTATTATGAACTTGATTTCGATCAACCATCCTTGCCACTGGCTCATTTACTCATTATCATTAATGTTGAGTGAAAATAATAGTGTAAAAGACAAAGTTACCCTTTCTCTATCAGCTAAGACTTTGATGAGTTAGTGGTTAATAATTTAACAAGCACGTGACATTGGCTCATCTATTTCAGTATTCTTTTTCCCCACACCTATTATTTTTGTCAACCAAGCAATTCCATAAACTCATAGATCAACAATATCTAGACATATTTTCCATTGATTCTATCAGAGTTAGACAGTTCTCCTTGCTGCTGATGTTTCTCAGTTCCAGCAAACCTTTTCTTCATAGTTTCTCAGAACTCCATTTACACAGAAATTATAACTTCATTTTACATCCTAAGTTTTTTCTAAGCTTACTTTGCATGGGAGTGAATGAAGATGTGGGTACTAGTCTACTAGAAGTAATGATTGGATTCTACTGTGGCTGAAATGGAACAAAAGTAAGAGAGGGAAGGAAGAGGGGTTGGTTATCAGAATGTGATGTCAATAGTTTTTGCAGTTAATTAATTGTTCCACTTGCTAAAAGATATCCAAGTTAATTGTGATAGTACTTCTGAGTCCAAGTAACTTATGGTGATACCACGCCCCTAGAAGACGTCCTACTAAAATTCACTCTCTAAACATTTGGTAGAAGTAAATTGGTCACCCTGCTTTTCTCCAGCGTGGGTGGTGATGTGGAAGAATTTGTGCTAGTTTGGTAATAGTTTGAAAGGTGAGTTGTTTTGGTAATTTTTTAAAATATATATATATTGTTAATTTTGTAAACAATTCTCTATTAAGAGCATCTTTGAAGTCAGGTTTCTACAGGATTTATAGCTTCTTTTGTTTAAAAGTATCAGGTTCGTTTAAAATCATATTGTTCTAATTTTTGCAAATATTCACCATTAATTTGGGCATTATCAATTTTAGCTATCATGTCTAAAATCAATAAAATTCTTTCCTTTGTAAATTACTCATCTTTTTAGAACAAGGACAAATTTCAGGATTGTAACATATACATTCAGAAGGCAAGAACTCACAGAATTTGCCACATTTCCAGCAATCTGTCATTAGAGGGGCAATTTGTCATGACCCAAGAGGAATTAGAGGGGCAATGCTGTCATTAGTTATAATTGTTTGTTAGGAGATGCTATTCATTCTATTAAAGTGCACATGAGTGCTGTTCTACAATATTCTATCAGTTGAACAGCCTATAAATAGGCCATAGCATGTAAAGAAATGTATACTGAAATAATATAGTGAATTCATATTTTCCCTCACTTTCTCCCTCTCATTCTTCCTAGTTCTCTCTCATTTCTCTTGATTTCTGCTCTATATCTCCCTCCAATTCTTCTCCATTTCCCTCCCGAATCCTTCCCAATTCCTTCCTAGACCCTAGCTAAATCCTAGGGTCGTGACATTTGGTATCAGAGTCGTTCGTTCCTCAGCGGCTTTCTTTGTCAAGTAATTCTGACAGCTCTAGCCGTGATTCAGAAGTTTGTAGTAGTTAGCCAAGGTGATTCAACGCCAACAATTTTTGGCAAATTGTAGGAGAGGCCAATTCCGTAATCCGATTCGACTTGAGTTTTGAAGGTAATTTCAGGAAGCCACAACAAATCTAATAGCTTCTCGGATCCAATTGATTCTCGAGGCTATTGAATTGTGTATTAGGTGAAGTTGGCAGTGATTGGGTGAGAAGGAAGACACGATTCAGGAAGTGGAGCAGAGGTGAATTCAAATCCGATGGTCCTCAGCAGATCAGTGAGGGTCAGAATTGCAAGCAACGCAAGGCGAGCGACTCTCGACACCAGTCTAGGTCACTGCATGTGACTGAGGTGGGAAGGAAGGCGCGATCGGAAATGGTTCAAAAGTTAATTCCGCAAGTGGCAATTCTCAATTGCCCTGATTTCAATTGTGATTTTCAACTCAGATTTGGAAGTTGAGCAAAAGGTCTGGGCGAGCGTGGAACTGAGATTCTAGGAGTAAGGAAGGTTGTCGATTATGGATCAGTTGCCAAGAGCGAAACAAGGCTAGGCAATTTAGGCAATCTAGAAGCTGAAGACGAAGCAGGTGGTAGCCTCGTGGTTGGAAACTCGGCTTTGGAAATGGATAGCAGCGATTCGATTGTGATTCCGACAGCTCTTTGCGATGAGACTTAGAATTGTTGAAGGTGCAATCAATCAGCTGCATCTCAGTTGCTGCTTGGGAGTTAAGCGAATCAGGATAGGGCTGATCGAGGCAGATTTGTGAGGTTCCAGTGACAGAATTCTGGTGAAGTTGGAAGCTGTGAGTAGGCGAACTTGAAGGCCAAACAAATTCGATCCTCGATTGCTGAAGTGAGGTTGAGGCGAGAAGGAAGCTTCGGTCGGAAGTGGATATTGAGTAATCGTTGTGCATCGAAGTGCAATTCAGTCCGAAGAATTTCTCAGCTGACTTGATCAAATTAATTGAGCATTTCCTTGGCCGCTGACTCTTGTTTGAGTTAATCAAGCAGATCTAGATCCAGATTTCAATGGATTTCGTTTGAGGCGGAATTAGATTGGCTGAACTTGAAGCTGCTAAGGTTGCGGACAAATTTTCGAAGCTGATTAGAACATATTGTCTTTTGAAATTATCCAAAGCCAGCAGATTGTTTGAAGGATAATTGATTTGGAAACCATCAGCAGCAACTAAAGGCTGATTCAGATCTAGCCTTTTGTGAATCTAAGGTTACTGAATTTGAGTACCGGAATAAGTTTCCGGAGTGGTCCTTGGAAGCTGATCAAGAGGCTGTTGTAGTGGTGAATTTTTAAGGAATTCAACTAAGGAGATGGCCGAAGGACTGTGCTGTGGCAACGAAAAATCAAATTATCACTATATTTATTCTTTTTTCTACTTCTTCTTCCATCTACTAATTCTTTGATTCCAATTAGTAAGAGGGACCTTGAACTAAGAAATAGACCCTAGAAGCTAAAAAAGGGTATCCTGAGCAATTGCAATAATCGGGTTCATTCTTTTACCAATTAACATATTAGAAGATTTCACAAAACCTTTATCACTTAGTTTTCGACTTTTCGAGAATATATTAGCCGATGAATTAGTAGTTTATTTGAATGATCGGTCTCAACTCGGGAGGAAGAACTGGTAATAGATACAAAACCATCCATTCTGGTTCTATATTTGTTCAATAAAATGCTTTGCTAATTCCATGCGTCTAACCAAAAAATCCTTTCTTCTTCCAATTTTTCGATCTTCCCATTCATTCCCTGTGGACCCTTCCTCCCCTAATAAACAACTGCATGATTTTTTTATCCTATTTTCATACAAATTCCAGGTAGTGCAGGAAGCTGATGAAGTAGCAGTGGAAAAGGAAGATGGTGTACATGCAGTTGATGCGAAGTATGAGACTGACAAGGTCATAACAATGGGAATAGTAGTTGCAAAGAATGAGGAAAAACCTGAACTGAATAAGGCAATTCTAAACGACAAGAAAGAAAAGGCAGTTGTTGAAGAAGAGACTGAGGTTCTACAAGAGGAAATACTTGTTGAAAATGTGCCTAGGGTATACTCCAACAATCAGCAAGTAGGAGGTTGGGGAAAACCTCCTGTTGAGGAATATGGTAGTCCACTCGATGGTGATGTTTATGGGGTTTTACAACAAGACCAACCCAACTATGAGGAAGAACCAGTTAATAAGACCAAACATTGGGGTGATCTGGAGGAAGAAGAGAGGATTGTACCGGGCAACTTGCTTGGAACATCTCATACGAATGTCATTGGCATGGGCACACAAGACAAGACAAAGGTGACATTGCAGCCAGAAGAATTGGGAGTATTGCACAGATTTTTGCCTATAGAGAGGATTGAAATTATCTCTATGGTTGGAAAAGATAGGGTTGCAAGACTGACAGCTCATTCATAACCATTTTTAATGGCAATAAGGAAGAAGTGGATGGCTGAGATTGGTGTTGCAGCAAGTCATAATACTGTTATTGTTGAGAAAAAAGAAAAGAGAAAGCAAGAGCAAAGAGAAATACGAGAGAAGAACAAAAAAAGACGAAGAAGAAACCAATTGGTGAAGAGAAGCATTGGATGAAGAAACACCGGCTCGGTTGTAATAAGTTTCTTGGGGACAAGAGACCTTTCAAGGAGAGGAAATTGTCATGACCCAAGAGGAATTAGAGGGGTAATGCTGTCATTAGTTACAATTGTTTGTTAGGAGATGTTATTCATTCTGTTAAAGTGCACATGGGTGCTGTTCTACAATATTCTATCAGTTGAACAGCTTATAAATAGGCCATAGCATGTAGAGAAATGTATGCTGAAATAATATAGTGAATTCATATTTTCCCTCCTTACTTTCTCCCTCTCATTTTTCCTAGTTCTCTCTCATTTCTCTTGATTTCTGCTCTATATCTCCCTCCAATTCTTCTCTGTTTCCCTCCCAAATCCTTCCCAATTCCTTCCTAGACCCTAGCTAAATCCTAGGGTCGTGACAATCTAGAAGAAAAAAAAGTAAAAACTGCAATACTTTTTTCTCTTCCACACTAGTGGATAGCTTTAACCCTTTATGTGCAGCAGCAGGTAAAAGCTCCTGGCTTTTCCATCTATATCACAGAGAATCCCATCCCTCCTTTCTAAATACACGTAAAAACTGGAGTTGTTTTTCAGGAAAAAAAAAAAAGGAAAGAAAAGGAAAAACTGTAATTTTCTTTTATAAGTTGCAACGCTCTTTCTCAAGTTCAATTTACTATGTAGATATAAGATGTTTGGGACAGGTTATACCTGTAATCAATCAGTTTCCCTTCACGCTGACCTTTAGAGTCTAGGCGATGCCTCATATCCAAATGATTCCTTGGCTTTTCCTGGAAGAAGCATAAAATTATTACAGCAAGGACAAATTTGAATGTGCAAAACAGGAAACAAGATAACATGAATGGTTAGTGACCAACGCTATTGTTTGCTCCTTGACATCTTGACTGCTAAAATTAGGAGAGATCTCAAGGAAAGAAGGATAATATTTTCTTTTTCAGCAGCATGTCATATATTTCTGGTATGGGCAATTGCACCTGATGCTGCTTAATCAAGATGGAACAAAAAAAAGTAAAACACTTAAATATTTATCATTATTGCTGCTCTTTTTCAATAGATTTATAACACCTCAAACTATAGACATGTTTAGATAAAGAAATATGAGTACATAATGCCAAAAGGATACCTTAAGTGAAAAAAGGACATTCTTTCTAATCTCCAGAAAGAAACACAGTGATGAAAAAAGAAGGAAAAAATTCCATTAACGTGGAAGAGATTAAAGCCCCTTTTTGGCCATTTGTGAGAATAAAGTGCCTTTTTTTTATTAATAAAAGCGTTTTTGTGATTTTTTTTTTATGATGCTTGGCCAAAATAGAAAGCGCTTGTACTACTAGCAAAAGCTATTTTTTTGCAGGGGAGAAAATGCAGAAAATAAAATTCTTTTTAATCAAAATTACCCACAATCAACATTTAAGATTAGAAACATTAAATCTTTAATCATATCTAATTCTTGCTGCATCTCTTTACAAACCACTCCATACATAATTCATATCCTCGCAAGCCACTAAACACAAATCACACATTGTGCCCTCTCATCAACCTTCATCGTAGTTTTTCATAATTTTGCAAATTTGGAATCTGCTCTACAAAAGAAAAAAAGGCTCCAATCATCAAGCAAAATGCACATATCCTTAAAATTCTCAATCTCGGTTTCTCTGATGTTATTGATTTTGTCATAATCCTCTACAGCTTGATATATTTTCCTAGAAAGATCACCAATTTGTATTGCAATTTGAATGCTTTTACTATGTTTTCTAAATCTTGATAGCAAATAAAAATTGGGGATTGGTTTTCATAAGATTTTGTAGTTGTTTTAAGTATGATTTCCTAATTTAGCTCATTTTTTTAATTAGAAGTAATATTTAATCATAAAAATTTAAAAGTATTAAAAATATTTGTATTTAACGGATAGACACCATCAATACCCTTTCTGATAAATTTATTGTTAAAAGCACTTCTTTTCACCCACAGGCCGAACACATATGACAACACTGAGATTGTCTCTCAAATGATCTGGCCAAATGCTAAACTGCTTTTTTCTTTTAAGTGATTCTTACAAAAACATTTTTTTTAAAAAGTGATTCTCACAATAGCAGAAATTTAACAAAAACGCCAAACGAGCACTAAAACCTTAGCAGCCTATAACCTTTCGCTTCTGAGGTCAGGGTGTGGACCTAATGTATTTCCTGTTACAAAAGTGATGTCTGTCCAAACTCACAAGAATTAGCAGTTTTTGAAATGAAATGGAAGCATGCTACAGGCTAGCAGTCTGAACAAGCACATTTATGGAGGAAAACTTACAATGCATGTCTGCAGTTCAATAACCCAATATACACAAAAACAAATATCAAATAGAAAAGCATGTGGCATACTCTAATGCAAACAACATCTTCTAACACAATAAAACAGTAATTATCTGTTTCTTGCTTTCATGTTTGGAAGCATAATAATATCAAATGACAGGTGAACAGTACGCAAGACAAGTGCACTCTTACGTTGGAAAGACCGAGCTCCAGTTCGTCCTGCACGTCATCCAACACGAAAATCAGATCCAGCACGAATATAATCTCTAAGTTACAAATATTTCAAATCTGAAATAAATACTTCAATTCCAGCAAATATGTTCACAGTGGCGATAAAAAGCTGCCAATTCTTTCGAAATGAAGAAAACAATCGGAAACAGATCGCCATCAAATCCAGAAAAATTAACGAAGTTCAAAACCCTAGATAAAGAGCAATAGATGATGTTTTACCGCAACGGCATTGCAAGCGGCACATTTATCATCGATGGACGCAGCGAGTGAGAAAAGGGCGGTAACTGTAAGGAATAAGGCGACCGACTCAACATTCATCTTGCAATCCTCCCCCACCCTCTCTCTCTCTCTCTCTAAGTCCTAAGGCTTCTATGCAGGCAATCAATCGTTCAAACTTCAAACCTTCTCTAAGGCCTCCGGATTCGATGCCCTTTCTGACGTCAACATCGAGCTATAGACTGGGAGTAATGTTATTTATTAGGTGGTATTTATTTATTAAGTAATAGAAATGAGTATAAAAAATATACACTTATATTTTTTTTATTATTTAATAAAAATATATTATTTAAACTGAAGATTAATCTCCAATATAGATAAATAATATTATTCTATAAATTAGATTCTGATCATTTATATAATAAAAATGTATCACTTAAATTAAACATTCATCTCCAATATAAATAAATAATATTATTTTATAAACTAAATTCTAATCATTTATACAAAAAGCTTAATATACAGCCATCACAAATAATATTTGGTATAGTTTTAAGATGTGAAGATTTGATATCTTACTAATATTATTACTTTCACTTTTTAAAGTCATTGAAATAAATAAAATTATTATTTATGTTATGTAATATATTACATCACATAAAAAATTACATTAGTTAGATACGTTAAATTAAATTTAATACATAAATATAATATTTAATTTTTTAATAATTACAAATTTTGACATTTAATCTAAAAAAATAATTAAATTTCATAAAAAATTCAAAAATTTTCGTAAAGACCTAAAAATATTTTAAGAAAATCTAAAAAATTTATATAAAAAACCTAAAAATAATTAAAAAAGACATAAATTTCATAAAAAAAAATAATGAAAATACCTACTTTTATAAAAAAAGATCTAAAAATATTAAAATAAATATATTTCAAAAAAACTAAAAATCCAAAAAAGGGATAAATTTCATAAAAAATTATGAAATTTTTTATTTATAAAATTTAGGTCTTTTATTATTTTTAGGTCTTTTGTGATTTTTTAATTTTTTTTATGAAATTTAGGTCTTTTAAATATTTTTATATATATTTATGAAATTTAGGTCTTTTTATCAAATTTTGTTTTTTTTTCATATCATTGACCAAATGTCAATTTTTTTAATTGTTAATGAACTAAATATCATATTTATATATTAAGCTTAATATCTAATGTGCCTCACTAACGTAATTTTTTTTTTATATGACGTGATATCCTATATGACATAAATAACAACTCAATTTACTCTTAGTTACTATAAGAATTTAAAATAATAATTTTTAATATTTGAGATATTGAACCTTGATGTTTGTACTTCAAATACCAAACGTCATATTTTTTAATTGTTGAGAGGCCTTCATATATATTACGTAACGATTCACCTCCCGAAGCCCCCACTAGCATAGAGGATCTGTAAGAAGATCATCACTTTAGTGATATAAAACAAAAGCACCACTAAAACTCACACATAACCTTTATCTAAACCATATTTTTTTTGCTAAAGGCATACCCAGCCCCCTCACCTTTCACCATTTAACTATTTTGCCCCCTCAACTTCCAATTTTAAACCTATTATATACCTTAACTACTAATTTTATAATAGTTACATACCTTAGTGCAGCAAGCATTGCTGCGTGAGTTGCACATGCCATCTGATGTGGGGCCCACATTGATCAAGCCAATGGAAGTGTGCCACTTGTCTCGATCTGCAAGATAGGAAGAAGGCCGATGGCTAATAGCCGCCTGAAATGACAGAAAGATAGGGAGAGCGAGAGCTACAAAGAGAGCGAGGGATACAGAGAGAACGAGAGATACAGAACGAGAGAGCGAGAGCGAGAGATACAGAGAGAGCGAGGGACACAGAAAGCGAGAGCGAGAGATACGGACAGAGAGATAGCGAGAGCGACAGATGCGAGAGCGAGAGAGACCGACAGAGAGAGCGAGAGTGAGAGAGAGGCGGAGAAAGGAAGAAGACGACGGCGGAATAAGAAAACGCCATCGCCGCCCCCCGACCCCAATCGACGCCCAACGCCCAAATCTGCCCACTACCCACCTCCCACACCGCCCCTTGACCTCAATTGACGCCATCACCCTCTGCCCGCCCACGCCTGACCGCTACTATCGACGGCCCCCCAACCTCGGTCGACGCCTCAGACGCTGCTGGCGACCACCGACAGAGAGAACGAGAAAGAGGCAGCGAGCGGCAGCAGGCGGGAAGAGGTCACCAGAGACAAGAATGAAGAAGAAGGTGATGTGCTGCACGCGCCTCAATCGCGTGTGTAATACACGCGTTAACCCAGGTGTGTGTAAGATTCAAAATTGGAAGTTGAGAGGGCTAATAGGTTATTGTTTAAGTTAAGGGGGCAAAATGGTTAAATGGTGAAAAGTGAGAGGGCTGGGTATGCCTTTAGCTTATTTTTTTAATCATATAATATCTTATAATCATCCTTACATAACCATTCACCATGTGGGCCCACCAGGGCTTACATAAGCTGCACTTACCTCAAAAGCATAAAAGCATTATTCTGACCAAATAGTCGACACCTAGGATCTAATATCGGGATAGCTCTGCACTTGCTATCACGGCTCGATGAACTGAACCCAACCTCGTCGAACGTACTTGTTCCCTTGGACAACTCTCTTACTTGGAATAATGGAAAACAAATATGAGTCGCGAGACTCAGCAAGCTCATGAAAGAAAGGCAACTGGTTACGGATATGACTGTTCCCAACATCCCATGCAATTCATGCCAATGCAATTATACCATGTCATGATCCATACGTGCCTTACTTCAAAATGTATAACATAAAATCAACTACACATAAAGGGTCATTGGGGCCTACATAAGCCACATATTGGCACCCAAGTCCCGCATACAAACCCGTTGGCAGTCTTTTATAGACTACCATATTATCACTATTCCAAATATGCTCTCTCCTGTCATCATATCGTCTTATCTTGTTGTTGCTGTGGGACTCTAACCCCCGGTCTTGTTGTTGCCGTGAGACTCTAACCCTCGATCTTTCTATTGCCGTGAGTCTCACCCCAAGGTTTTTTCCTCAGGCTTCTCCCGAGCTAATCTCTAAACCGAGCTGAATCTCCCCTGGGCCGGTACTCCCAACACCTAAACTGGCACGATACTCCCGCCCAGAATAACAGTAACAATAGAACCATGCAATGCAACACATAAGAATGCAATGGCTTCTGTAGCATAAACGTGATAGCAAGGCCCCCATAAACTAAGCATCATGTCATGTTACGTTCACATAGGAATACATACATACGGCATGCTCTAAATGCATATGTTCACCTAGGATACCCAAATTGGCTCCTAGACCAACCGGGTCATGCAAATGCTCACACATTCCATCACACACAAAACATGTCCCACCAGTAAGTGCAACTCAGTCCCTATGCAGCACACACATCATGATATGCACAAACCAAGGCGGGAATCTGGCAGTACTGGCTCTTTTGGCCCGTCTAGCGCTTATCGTAACAGCCGATGACTGGCGCTCATACATCCAACCATCAACTGCCACGACCTACGGTCAACAGTCAGTGACTTTGTGACTGCACTCTCACCCTGCAATTAAAACATAATAAGAACAAATCATAATAAAACTTTTATATTTTTTTATTTTAGTGAGAGGTTTATACTCGTCAGTGTACGAGTGCAGTTGTAGTCCAAATTTAAATTTATATTTTCTGGATGAATCCAGGTCGTCCACTGAGAGATTTATTTATGGCAAAAGAAAAAGAATGTCACACACACGCACACGCATTTGGACAAATTGGCAACAAGGTTTTTTTATGAGTTTTTTTAGACAACAGATACTAGAAAATAAAGTAAGGCAGAAATTGAAATAAACATTAAACGTAAAAATATGAATTTGGATAGTGTTTGAGTTAAGACAATTTCAGTACCAACCCGTTGATTCCCAAATTTTAGCATAAAAGATTAGCAACATTAATTTAATTTCAGATATGAGGGTTTGTTATTAAATGCAATTAGAGATGATGATAGTTCTAGGTTAAGCAATCCCCATACATGATATGCGGGATTCTAATTTAAACAACCACCATAAATCCAATTGCAATTAATACACAAAACAACTAAATTAATCATCTGGGTTTAGGTATGATAGCGTTTCCAGTTCTAGTAACTCTCATACATGGCATGAAAGCTCTAAGTTAGGCTTACGCTCCAATCCAAACCTAGTGATTTTTTAATAATTAATACACACTCATACTGAAATTTAAATTAATGTTACTTATTTAAAGCGCAGCTTTCTTTGGGAATCATTGGCGTTGGACACTGTCATTGCCTTAACCCAAGATTAGATTTAACTACTCATTTTTATTTGAAAGTTAATTGACAGAAATTTAAATGACGTAATTTAAATAGCAGAATTTAAATGACAAGAAATTTAAAGGCATAAACTAACCGGCCATTTAGGCGGTGGATAATTAAATGACAAGAATTAAAATTGCAGAAATTTAAAGGCACAAATTAACCGGCCATTTAGGCGGTGAATAATAAAGTAATAATAAATGACATAAGAATTTAAAAGAAGAAAGAAAAAAAGTAAGATTATAAGAGAAAGTACTAAAGAAAATGAGAAAGAACAAGAACAATTCTCAAAGAGAGAATTATAAGGAAACAACTAAACTTTTATTCAAGAATAATAATCACACTTACAAATGCAATCAAGTGATCTATTTATAGGCCACAAGATGCAATACAAACCACACAATTTCAATTATTCAACTAGACATAATTATATCTAATGGGCACTCACACACTTAAAGTTAAATGGATTTTAGCTATAATACACACCTAATATTAAATGGATTTTAGCTAAAATACATACCTAATAAAGCACTCATAAAGTTAAATGGATTTTAGCTATAATATCCACCTAATAGTTAAATGGATTTTAGCTAAAAAACACACCTAATAAAGCTCTCACATAAAAAATAAAAATAGATTTCTATAAATTGGTTTTTAATCTTCATTAGGATTAAAAATAATCCTTGGACCTTCTCCAAATAATATCTTCCATGGGTTGCTCAAATTGGGCCTTAATTCTTCATGGGCTTGAATTCTTCATGGACTTTAATTTTTCATGGGCTTGATTTTTCATGGGTTTGATTTCTTCATGGACTTGAATTCTTTATGGGCTTGATTTCTTCATGCCTAAAAAAAAAATAATTTAATGTTATTAATAAATTATATATTATATATATGTATTACACATGGCACATATATATATATATTACATACATGCATATAATGATGTATATGTATTATATATAATTTGATATATTATTCATTTTTTAAATTTTACTTTATAACTTCATTTCATTCATTTTTCAATTTAAACTTGCATATAACCATAAAATATATATTAATATCTAATTTAAACTATTTTTAAGATCAAAAGAAGGGTATAATTATAACAAAATTTTTACAAAATTAACCACTAATCATACCCCCCAACTTAAACATTGCTAGTCCCTTAGCAATCAGATTATACACCTGCCAAACTTTATTCAGAATAACTGTATGAATGTAAAAATTTCAAATTTGAAACCAAAATACATAAAATTGAATAAGTAATTTAGCATTCTAAATTAGATTTTTGGTTAAAGGTCATACAATCTCAGGAATAGTAATTAGGATAACCAACACACAGACTTATTCTCTTGAAGTTTTGACTTCAAACTTTACTATGGATTTTCTCTCCAATAAAAAAGATTCCTCAGGTGTACACACAAGGGGGTGCACCGTTATAAGAGTAAATGCAGAACAAGTTCAAAACTCGGTGCCATCCCAAATACAAGGAACGTATTTGCACGAAAGAACAAGGAAATTAACACAGCTTCATGATTGGAATAATGCTCTAGACGAGTAACTTCTGAATTTAAACATGATTCCCTACTCCAAACTCGAATTCTGAGATCACATGATTTATAGAATCAAAAAGGACTAGACTGGGTTGTAATGGGGCTATAAGGTTAATACGGGTTGTCAAAGAAAAGGTAGAGTGTGCAAAGGGTATGTCGGGATTTTTTTTTTTTTTTTTTAGCATTTATTTTGAAACAGTTATGCTGAATATCTAAGAGAATTTGCCCCATTTTTTTCACTTTTTTTTTTCTTCCTTTTTTTTTTCTTTTTTTTTTCTTTTCCTCTTTAAATATGAAAATAGATAAACAGACTAATTCCCAAAATCACACCAGGTTGGATAAAATTCATATGGTTATGGGTTAAATAAGGGTAACGAAAGAAGTTGTACTACAAATGGCTCAAATGGGCTAACAAGAGGTTGATTTAAAGAAAGAAATAGGTTTAATAGGCTCAAACTGAAAGAAATTGATCCCCCTATCATGCTTCTCAGTCATCTAAGTCGAAGTTTGAAACCAGTCAAATTCATCCGCTATCATACTAGACATTCAAAGCGAATTGATATTTTGAAGCCATTGAAAAGATAAGATAAACAAGAGAGCATATTTAGAGTAAGTGTTATTTCACTCAGAATTAACGGTTATTAGGCTCAAACACTTACTTGGGTAATAGTCTCCACTTCTGTTGAGGGATCATACAATGTACTAATCAGCTAATTACTGTTACCTTTGACTTTATGACCGATAACCAATTTTTAAATTTTGAATCCCCGATGAATGCAAATTACTTATTCTAATGCATATAGGTTTTCAAATAAGAAATCAATACATCCATGTTTCGTATTGCAAACTTAACCGACTATCAGTACATAATTTCAAAACTTTAGGAATAACGTTATTTAAAACATAATTTTTTTTTTAATAAGAACAGATAAAGATAATCAATTCACACAAGACTACAAACTAGCAATAGCAAACTCACAGTTAAATATGAACAAGATAATTCATAACTAAACCTTACACCCCCAACTTGAATTGCAGTAATAAATTAGGGTTGTTAGGAATACCTGTAACTCCATAAGTCCACTTTGCTGTGAATTGCTAAAACTTAAACAACAAATGAGCACACCATATATATATATTTATATTTTCACACCAAAATAAAAATTCCATGCAAGTCATAAGATAAGCAAAATGCGTCTCAAGAGTACAAAAAGTACTCCTTACTCAGCCATCTTATCAAAGACTTTGCTAACAACATTCCACAGTTTTGTTTTTTTTTATTTTTTATTTTTTTATTTTTTTTTTAAAGAACACAACCAAGAAAAATCCTGCAAGGTGTAAAATAACTAGATGCGTCTCAAGAGTACAAAAAGTACTCCTTACTCAGCCATCTTAATAAAGAGCATTTCTCACAGTGATAAATCTAAATTAATCGGACCCCTTTGGCGCTTGTTACTAATTGCCTTAGACCAGTCTATCCGAGGCTCATGAGGATCGTACTGTGGAACATAAGCATGTAATTTCTCTAGCAGCTTATCAATGGTGGATGCAGAAATGAGAATCTTTCTTGCTGAACGAGAAATGAACTGTTGGTCCACAGCCTGATCAAGAAAAGAGAGTAACCCATCGAAAAAATGGTTAACATTTAAAAGTCCAATGGGTTTGGTATGGAGATTACTCTTGGCCCAGGAGATTATACAAAAGATTTCTTCAAGTGTTCTAAAACCTCCTAGTAAAGCAATGAAGGCATCTGACTGATAAATCTTACAAGCCATGCGCTCAGACATAGAAGTCGTTTCTATAAGTTGACCGCGTGTAATCCCGGAAATATGTGGTTCAGCTAAAGGGATTGGCATTACACCTACCACAGATGAATTTCCAAGATGTACAGCTTGTGAAACATAACCATTCAATCCACGACTTCTCCCTCCATATACCAAATTAATTTTTTTCTCTCCTAGTTTTTTACCAAGTTCGCTCGCTGCAAGTGCGTAACAAATATCGCTCCCAAGTTAAGAGCCACAAAGTACACATATGGTATTGATTCGACGAACTAACTGGCCTTCCATGTTTGTTCCTTTTGTATGTCCTGAAAAGAAGTTTGGCGATCAAAAGTAGCTATACAACAATTCAACAAGAAATAAATACAAACAAAAATCATGCGTATGTATAAGTAGTTGTGATTGTGGCTCATATCTTCCTCTGGTTTTACGTCCAGAAACGGCTTAAACACTTTTTATGAAACGGGGATAAGCTTCCCATCCAATTTTCTTATAGATTGGCAAACAGGGTCGTTTTTAGTCAGATTCCCAAGACTATAGCGTTGGTGGTCACTTCTGAACTGGGTCCATAAAGCAAGAAATTCTCTTTGCACTATTCCACATGGATGCGTCTCAAGAGTCAATCGGATATCATCCAAAGACTCCTTACTCAGTCCATCCTTTATGAAACTAATTTTATCTTCTCGATTTATGGACGTAAACCCCACAGATTTGCATCGTGTGTTACAGGTCCATCGAGCACATTTGTAACAACCATTCACTCTTTTCGCTCTTCTTTTCTTCGCAAAACTACTCTTCCCTAAGCCTGGAAAATGCTTAAAACTAGGTGAAGTTTCACCAGCTAATCGAACTTTTGCTTCGATCAACCAACGAATATCTTCAGGGATGTTATTACGCATCAACAGCCTAAGTCTTTCACACCTAGCAGCATAAATTTTTTTCAAATCATTCTGCGGGAGAGATGAATAGTACTTGTGAATTTTTGAGAGATAAAGATCCATTTTTTTTAAAAAAAAAAAAAATATACTAAGAAGAAAGTAAAGAACTATAAACTTTACAAAATGGATGAGAGTACCTGATCGGAGAATAACACAAATGAGAGAAGATTGAGCTCAAGAGGGGTGACTTGCCTCATACAGATATGGAGTCTCTTATAGAGCAATGGGCATCACTATTCTACACTCGACTCGAGGCATGCCATAATTGCACCGTCAGACTTGACGTCGTTTAGCGTCTCATTTTTTAACATTCGGCAGTGTGCCTTTTTTTTTTCAACGCTCGGCGCCTCTGTTTTCAACATTTGGCAGTGTGTCTTCTTTCTTTATAGGGTAGTGTGATTGCACTGCCCAAGAAAAGATGGCTACCACCAGCGTCAATTCTGTCTCTCTCAATTCAATTTTTTTTTAATTAATTTTGTTTTAATTTTTTTATTTTTTTAAGGTAAAATTTTGTAGACACCTTACCCCCCAACTTAAATTGCGCATTGTCCTCAATTAGCAATAAAAGGATAGAAGATAGGCATACCTGGCGGTTTTCAATACATAAACTCGTATGGAGAAATTTTATTTAAACTGCACATAGAGAAACACTAGTTAAGTAATGCAGAAAATGAACAACTTATATGTATATATAAAATTATTTTATTATATTTTTATTTATTTTTTTTTGAATTTTTTTTTCTTTTCTTCCAATTAAGGATCAAATGAGTGGTTGCCCACCTAATCGTATAATATCTCCCATTCACTACACCACTTTTAAAGTTATTTTCAAAATTATATAAATTGATTTTTCTCATGAATGCACATACATATTTTGAAAATATATCGTCCGGAGGTGTTGGTTTTATTATATCCGCGTATGGTACATTAATTTGCACAAACATCTCACACGTGTTTGGTTTAATTTGATCCTCAATAATATCGACTAACCTAAAAGATAGAAATTGAGGGGTAAATGTGGATAAACTTATGATTTTTTCACATTTTGGCTCTCGAATTTTATCCTTTTCTTCCTCCCAGGTTTCTTCTTTTCTTACATCATTTTGGTCTCTTTTTTTTTCCAAGGCTTCATTGACATCTACCTCACTGTGATCAACCACTCTCTCTTCTTGCACCAAAGGGTGTACTGTCCTAGGGGCATCAAGTTTCTCAATTATTTCTCCATTCCTTAAGACAGTCACTCCTATGTCCTGCTCCTGACTTTCACTTTTGATGATGGGTTTTATTAATGGGATTTGGAGTGAGTTGGGATGGACAGGCTCTGACATGCTCAAAGTCTGTGTTAGCTGTGTCAATTGGTTCCTAATGTCCTCTGTAACTCTAATGGTATGTTCTTGACATTTGGACATTTGTGTAAAAATTTCCATTTGGCCTTGCATAAATAGATTGAAGGTATCTTCTAATGAACTCCCATGAGGGGGTTGATATGCATCGAATGTAGACCCTTCATTCGTTTGAAATGATTGAGGCTGGGAAAGGAAGTGCTCATGTGGTTGAGCTACAAAATCATTTTTCCATGAGAAATTTGGATGAAAGTGTGAATTAAGGTGATATGCATCAAAGTCCGAATGGTAATTTTCCTCATGGTTCTGGTAATACATTCCCTCATAGTTGTGTGTGTGTGTGTAACTGGATTGACCATACAATACCTCTTTAAAAGCAGGTATTATAGGGCAGTCATCCGTTAAATGAGCTGAAATCTCACACACAGCACACCAAACCTCAATTTCATGGTAAGTGGGTAACAAATGGGTAGTGTCTGGTTGCAGATCAAAAGTGGATTGCCTAAGAGGGTATAGATAATCCTTAAGAGGTCTAGACAAATCGGATTCAAAATGATAATTTTCATCATGATAAGTATCTTGTGCAGACAGATTGTAGTAATTTTGAGACATGAGTGTAAAGTTGACAATCCAATTGTAGGTAAAGACTCAAAATGATATGAAAATACTGTTTCAAAATTCTACATGATTTCAGTTTCATATACAATGCACAAACAAAAATAAAGTAAAAGAGAAATAGAGTTATCGATTTTATCAAGAGATGCTTATTCTTTTATTTTTTTTTATTTTTTTCTTTTTGTTTTTGCCTTAATCTCCCCGGCAACGGCGCCAAAATTTGACTGCACTTTCACCCTGCAATTAAAACATAATAAGAACAAATCATAATAAAACTTTTATATTTTTTTTATTTTAGTGAGAGGTTTATACTCGCCAGTGTACGAGTGCAGTTGTAGTCCAAATTTAAATTTATATTTTCTAGATGAATCTAGGTCGTCCATTGAGAGATTTATTTATGGCAAAAGAAAAAGAATGTCACACACACGCACACGCATTTGGACAAATTGGCAACAAGATTTTTTTATGAGTTTTTTTAGACAACAGATACTAGAAAATAAAGTAAGGCAGAAATTGAAATAAACATTAAACGTAAAAATATGAATTTGGATAGTGTTTGAGTTAAGACAATTTCAGTACCAACCCGTTGATTCCCAAATTTTAGCATAAAAGATTAGCAACATTAATTTAATTTCAGATATGAGAGTTTGTTATTAAATTCAATTAGAGATGATGATAGTTCTAGGTTAAGCAATCCCCATACATGATATGCGGGATTCTAATTTAAGCAACCACCATAAATCCAATTGCAATTAATACACAAAACAACTAAATTAATCATCTGGGTTTAGGTATGATAGCGTTTCCAGTTCTAGTAACTCTCATACATGACATGAAAGCTCTAAGTTAGGCTTACGCTCCAATCCAAACCTAGTGATTTTTTAATAATTAATACACACTCATACTGAAATTTAAATTAATGTTACTTATTTAAAGCGCAGCTTTCTTTGGGAATCATTGGCGTTGGACACTGTCATTGCCTTAACCCAAGATTAGATTTAACTACTCATTTTTATTTGAAAGTTAATTGACAGAAATTTAAATGACGTAATTTAAATAACAGAATTTAAATGACAAGAAATTTAAAGGCATAAACTAACCGGCCATTTAGGCGGTGGATAATTAAATGACAAGAATTAAAATTGCAGAAATTTAAAGGCACAAATTAACCGGCCATTTAGGCGGTGAATAATAAAGTAATAATAAATGACATAAGAATTTAAAAGAAGAAAGAAAAAAAGTAAGATTATAAGAGAAAGTACTAAAGAAAATGAGAAAGAACAAGAACAATTCTCAAAGAGAGAATTATAAGGAAACAACTAAACTTTTATTCAAGAATAATAATCACACTTACAAATGCAATCAAGTGATCTATTTATAGGCCACAAGATGCAATACAAACCACACAATTTCAATTATTCAACTAGACATAATTATATCTAATGGGCACTCACACACTTAAAGTTAAATGGATTTTAGCTATAATACACACCTAATATTAAATGGATTTTAGCTAAAATACATACCTAATAAAGCACTCATAAAGTTAAATGGATTTTAGCTATAATATCCACCTAATAGTTGGATTTTAGCTAAAAAACACACCTAATAAAGCTCTCACATAAAAAATAAAAATAGATTTTTATAAATTGGTTTTTAATCTTCATTAGAATTAAAAATAATCCTTGGGCCTTCTCCAAATAATATCTTCCATGGGTTGCTCAAATTGGGCCTTAATTCTTCATGGGCTTGAATTCTTCATGGACTTTAATTTTTCATGGGCTTGATTTTTCATGGGTTTGATTTCTTCATGGACTTGAATTCTTCATGGGCTTGATTTCTTCATGCTTAAAAAAAAAATAATTTAATGTTATTAATAAATTATATATTATATATATGTATTACACATGACACATATATATATATATTACATACATGCATATAATGATGTATATGTATTATATATAATTTGATATATTATTCATTTTTTAAATTTTACTTTATAACTTCATTTCATTCATTTTTCAATTTAAACTTGCATATAACCATAAAATATATATTAATATCTAATTTAAACTATTTTTAAGATCAAAAGAAGGGTATAATTATAACAAAATTTTTACAAAATTAACCACTAATCACTTTGTACCCTATACCCTTAAACTTAGTCACTTAAACCCATTGTTTCGCACACTTTACTCATGACAACATAGGCAACATTATGTCATTCACGTTCTCATCTATTATCATACAAAGGAAACCATCTCCACATTCTTGATAACTTATTAATAGAACCTCATAATCTTAACCATAGCCACTTTCTAAGAACCTAGCCCCATAGGTTCGACATCATTCCCAAGGGAAACGGAGCGATACAAAGCTCCATGACGGTCAAAATGAAAGACACCAAGACATCATTGCTTAGCTTATTCCATTAACAATAAACTCATTAATAAAATATAAGTCATATGGTGGTTACCATGCGGATTATTATTATTATTGCGTAGAGCCGAGTTATGGTGAGGAAGGGAATAAAATACGAAAAACCACGGATACTTTCACGGGAAATAAAGAACACGAGGAGAGGATTAGAAATTTACCTGAAAATGGTTGATTCTTGACTTTTACTCACTCACGCTGCAAAATAAAACGTTTAACAAAAAATAATAAGTATGTGACCTATATTAATCAAATCTAACTATATAAAACATGTAATTTGATCGTGTAAAACTTATAATCTAAATATAAAACACTTATACTAATTTTATCTATGTACTTGACTATCTTAACCGCATATTAACTCTAAAATCCCTTAATTTTCCTTCTTCTCAAAGCTGGCCGTGCCCTCTTCTCCCTTAATTTCCTCTCTTTCCTCCTCTATTTTCTTCTCTGTTTCACGCCAACGCTCTGGCCAAAATGGCCTCTAAATTGGCAACCAAACCTTGTAGCCAAGCCACTCGCACATCCTTATGCTAGCCATGCTTAATTTCAAATGAGTTGCTGAGGCTAGACGCGTGGCTGCACCTTGCCCTTATATTAACATGTTATTATCAAGTATTATGCCATTAATATAGTAATTGTTAATATTATATATATATATGTATTTCACTTATTCCTATTGAGAGCAATCACGCACCGCAACTTGCTCCAAATTGCAAACACTTTTCTTATTTAATTATTTTATATTATATATAAACATATTAATTGTTATATTTTTTTTTTACCTTAATCACTTAATAATCTAAGTCTTAGAAATTTTACAAACTTCTGATCACTTTCTCATTTATAAATATTTCATAAGTCACCAATCACTCTAAAACATTGGAATTAATAATTATTATTTATCTCTAAAATTTCGAATATTACATATTAAGCCTTTATGAAAAATAAGCATGAGTGAAATTTCTACTAAATTGGTATGATGCTTAAAAATAAAAAAAAATAAAAAAATTCATTTGATACTCATAATTATAAAAAAAATCAGTATTAATATATGAGAAAATACAATAAATATTTCTCATATTCAACGCAATGTTATAATTTTCTCTATATCATTAATTAATTTTGTTAAATATTAAAAATAAATAGAATACATTTATATTTAATTATCATTTTCTCTTTTTTTATTTATATTTTTCTCTCTTCTCAAATTCCTCATCTTTTCCTTCTTCTTTTTTTTCTAATGGTCTCAACAATATAACAATGACGACAAAGATGATAATGATAAATGTCTCTATCTTTCTTCTTCTTAGGTTCCAATGGAGATAGATTAGACTTTTTCTTCTTTTTCTTATTTTGTTTTTATTGAGTTCTAATAGAATCTTATTCTTATTTTTGATTGAGATGAAATCATTTTTCTTTTTTTAATCTTTTTCTTCTTTTTTGGGTCTGACCTCTAAAAAAACCCAAACTAATATAGGTTACATAAAATCTAAACACACCTATATAAAATCTAAATTTTTTCGTGTCATCAAATTTTTTTTTCTTTTTATTATAAAACTCTTTTTTTTTTTCTCTCTCTTGGTGTTTTGGGTTTAACATAACCCAGATCTAAATTCCATCAAACCTTCTTATTCTTATTTTTTTATTTCTTTTTGTTCATCATATAAGTTTATCACACGCAAACAATGAACTTTATGGATTCACTACACGTTGAACAATCTACTGGGTTCATCACCGACATCAACTATAAGTTTAGTGGATTTCATCCAACGTCAATTATTTTTTTAAAAAAAATATTTTATTTTTTAACAAAAAAATAAAGATAAATTAATTATATTTTTCTCTTTATTTAACATGAGAAATTATTATTGTTAATTTTCAAACTCAGGAGGCTTCTTGTAATTTGACTAAACCTCAAGATAATTTTTTATAATTTACTCAAAGGAAAAAAATGCAATTTCGTAGAGTTTTTAAGTGATAAACCCTAAGGGCTCATTCGATATTGTTGTGCATTTTCTATTTTTTGTTTTTATAAAATCAATTTTTTTTTTGTGTGTTTTTTATTTTTCAAAAAACTATTGTTGATTTTAAAAATCTAACCCTTTTTTTTCGTTTCTAGAAACATTTATGATGAAAATATATTACAACATTTGGTCATAAAAAAAATTAAGAAATATACAAACAAACGCAATCAAATTTATATATATTAATAAAATAATATATCATAACATCAAAAGAAGTACAATTGATCACACAATTATCTAGTAGTACTCATAAAAAAAGTTGTGCTAATCGATTCAAAACATTACTCATCTAATGAATTTGACTTGAATTAAAGTTAATACTTTCACTTAGGTTAATGTTTACCCCATATTCTTTGTCATCCCCAAGGATAATATTTTCATCGACATATTAGGTGAATAATGAATCCATCTAATTATGCATCTTGATATAGTTTTGTACGACACAACAAATGCGTGCTATACTTGAAGTCAAAAGGCAGCATATGTCTAAGAATGAGAAAATGTGCTTTCAACACTTGGAAGCATCGTTCAATGACATTGTGCAATGAAGAATGTCTATAATTAAATAACTATTCAATATTGACTAAATTTTGTCATCCCCTAAAATCACGCAAATGATTATGCTATTCATGATATGATGTGAGAAATCTCGATATATCAATATTAGAGATGGCAAACGGGCCGGCCCGGCCGGGCCCGGCCCGCCACCAAATGGCCCGCAGGCCGGGCCAAATCGGCCCGCTTAAAAACGGGCCAGCAAATTGCTAGCCCTAGCCCGGCCCGCAGGCCAAACGGGCCCGCCCATTTTTTTTTTTTTTTGATACCATATTTGGCCATTTAGCCCACTTTAAAGAAAAACAACCCGCTCAAAAAGTCATTTTTGGAGGCCAAATTACAAATAAGAAAAAAAAAACAATTAAAAATTATACCTCTAATCTTCATCATCTTCATCAACAACAACATTTAAGTCTTGTTTAGAAAGTCTTATATCATCAATGCTTGACTCCTCCTCCTCATCATCATCTATAATAAAAAATTACATATGTTAATTATTTATCATATAAGAGAAATGTTTAATATTATGTTAAATCCTAGATATTAGAAAGTTTAAAAAAAATTACCTCCAAAACCATGTAACCAACTCCGTGTGCACAAGAGAGCTTGAACTGTTTCATCATGCAAACGACTTCTATTGTAAGCACCCCCGCCCGGATATCCCAACCACCCGGTCTATCCGAACGAGTGCGCTCACAGAAGGGAAGAGGAATAGACAAAAGACAGAAATGCCCTGGCATGCATAAATAAGAAATTTAACAGCGGAAGCAAAACGGTAAACATGCATGCCCACAAGCACCCCGCTGATACAGCGGTCATGAAGTATATAAAAATACATACAGACCCTGTGCCAACAATAGGAGGTACAAATGACAACCTGGCACAGTCAAAAATAAAAGACAGCGACTCTAGCAAAACATCAGAGATGACGGGGGCAGCTAACTGTACACCTTACCAACGCGGCCGGCTGCTAAATGGAACGATCCTCGCCCTCGGCCTTTGCTTTACCCTTACCTGGAATGATGGAAAGCAAGGTGAGTCGCAAGACTCAGCAAGTTTATAAGAAATGAAAGGCTATAAATAAAAGAAGAGACCATCCCAAACACAGCCCCACAAGTACACACAAGTCATGAGACGCTACAACACAACAGTGCAGTATAGTGAAAGCACATACCGGTCCTTGGGGCCCACACAAGACACCGGCACCCAAGTCCCATACCAACCTGCCGCTGCCCTGGAAGGCAACAATATCCTCAACAAACCTGTGCGCACTGTCCCAGGGCGGTACTCCCGTCACCCGTATCCACGTCGGTACCCCCGACAACCGAGCCATAGGCTCCCTCGGAACGGTACTCCCGTCCGAGAACTAAATACTATCAGTAGCCATGTAATGCACATAAAATGCAATGGCGTAGTGAGCATCAACGTGATACCAGGCGCCCATACATCCAAGCATCAGGCCATGCTCCGCCCATATAGTAAGCCACACACGATGCATATGCCCGTGCTGGATGCATTATAATCAAGCTAAAATGCCCGTGACCAAGCATAACCAAATCATGTTAATCCCAACATGCAGCCCGTACCCATGTGCACATCAAGCCATGCAACGAGAATAAAATATAAGCAGGCATGCTATAATCACATAACGGCTAAGCAAGTTAGCAGTGCTTGGCACCGGTCAACGGTCAGTGGGTAGGAGAGACTCGCCGGCGGCCTAAGGTAGACCGTACGACAGTCACTCCGCCACCGAACCGTCGATCCCAGCCCCCACTGCACAACCGCTTCAGCTAGAAAATAACCAAAAATCCAATTAATACCCGAACCGCTAAGAACCTAGCCCCGGGTGAGTACGGCATCATTCCCAACAGGCAGGGGGGTGGCACAAACCCCCGTAGGCAACCAACGAATAAAACCCACGAGATCCATTTAATAAATTAAATCTTAAACTAATCGTTTAAAAACTTCATAATTAATTAATAGCCAAAACAAATGAAGAGAGGCCCAATAAATCGCCAACGAAAGAAACGACGAGATAGGTAAGAAGAACTTGCCTTATCAGAGATATCCTTAGGCTCGTTGGGTCCAAAAGCAGTAAAAATTATACAAACTGCAATATCCCAATTATTTGCCAAAATTAATAAAATTGGACGCAAAACGAAATTCTGACCGTACAGAATATTAATTACTAGCTGCTCTACATACCTGGATAATTAAATCTGGAATTAAACGCAATTTAATCTGAATTTTTCAGCCCCAAAATCTCACAATTTCTCCCGTGCGCGCGCTGGTTTTTCTCTAAAATTGCTACTGTTTCTATGCTCAAAATCATGCCCGAAATCGGGCTTAAATGTGGCCAAAAATAAGCGGAGGAGACGCGGCCACGTGGCAGCGCGCAGGCCAGCCACTGGGAGGCCACCGCCTCACCGAAACGACGTCGTTTCGGACGTCCAGTGGCTGATTAAAATCAGCCAAAAATCCCCCCCCGGCACGCAGCCCCCGCGACTCGAAGCCGCGTCCACCGCCTGGCAGCCTCGCGCGCGACCGCTCGCGCCCGCATGTGTCTTCAACCTATATGTGACTTATATTATATTTAAGGTGATTTTGAGCCCTTTTCTGCAACACACGCCAGCACCCGAAACTTTCCGTTAATTGCACTAACGCCCACTTAATTAATTACATTAACTCCCGAAATTTCTGAAAATCCCATTATTGAATTTCTTTTAATTTTCCTATAATTCCAGAAATTCCTAAAACAAATTAATTAATTATTTTAATTTCTTATTTCCTTAAAATCACATAAGTAAATTTTATTAAATCACAACAAATTATTTTAATATTTCTTTTAATTTAAATTACCCCAAAATTAAATTAAATTGGCATTTACGGGGCGTTACATCTATACTTGTTCAAAATACGAGATCTAATGCTACAAGCGGACTCCGATGCTACGGTTGTTATCGGAATACTCAATATATCACAAGCCATCTCTGCAATAATTTTCCCTCTATTAGCTCGCTCTCTCCAATATGCCAAGACATCAAATGCTCCCGATATTGGAATCCTTGGCTCTTCCAAATAAAGATCAAGTTGGGATTTTCCGGCATCGTTAGAAACTTGGCAATCAAATGCTTCAAAATCCTATCAAATAATAAAAAAAATAGTCAACCAAATATTTATATCAATTATATATGAACAAGTGTTTTAAAAAAATATAGACTTACATCATATATATTTTTTGACTTCTTTGCTTGTTCACCTCCAATGAAAATTTGTGATCCACTAACATTTGAGGAAGGCATTGAACTTGAACTTGATAAACCATTGTTAACATATTCACCATAAAGCCTATACAAAGTCGTCTTCACCCTTTCCAACTTCTCTTCATAGTTATAAGGATTGAACTTTGAATAAGTGTACCTCAAAAAGTTAAACTTCTTGGTTGGATCAAGAATTGCCCCAAATGCAAGAACCACTCTATAATCACTCCAATACTTATCAAATTTTTCTTTCATCCTTGCACTCACACTTGCAATCAACTCATCATCATTTTCCAAGTTAGATGTCAAGAGACACTCTATCCTCCAAATTTTCCCAAAATACAAATTAGATGTAGGGTAAGAGGATCCAGAAATCAAATTAGTGATAGTATAAAATGGCTTCAAGAATTCACAAATTATCTCCCCTCTTGTCCACTCATCACTTGATGGACACCACCTATAATTTTTATCACATAAGCTTAAACTATGAAATGCACGACGATACTTGAGTGCATTCTCAAGCATTATGTAGGTGGAGTTCCATCTAGTGACAACATCCGGTCTCAACCCAATTCCTGTATCAATTCCACCAACTTGCTCAATACATTGATAAAATTATCTCATCCTAGCTTCTGAACCCCTCACATAATGAACACTTTGTCTTATTTTATGCAATGCCTCACTAGCTACCTTCAAACCATCTTGAATAATAAGGTTCAGTATATGAGCACAACATCTAATGTGAAAGAACTCTCCATTAAGCAACAAAGTATTCGACAAATTTAAATGTTCTTTCAATATATTTTGCATGTTGTCATTTGAAGTGGCATTGTCCAAAGTGAGAGAAATTTTTTTTTTCTCCAATCCCCTATCCTTTAAAAATTCCAACACCTTCAATGATAATTCATGTCCACTATGTGGTGGCTTCATATGAGCAAATGACAATATCTTACTATTTAACTTCCAATTGCCATCAACATAATGAACAGTAAGAGAAATAAATCAATGATTAGTGCATGCAGTCCAAACATTAGAAGTCAAACAAACTCTACCAGGAATTTGGGCCAATTGTTGTTTTAACTTCTCTTTCTTTATTTCATATGTTCTCAAGACATCCGCTTTAGCAGTATTTCTACAAATGAACTTACAATGTTCATTCAGAAACTTTTGGTAATTTCTAAACCCCTTCCACTCAACCATATTAAAGGGAGCACCATGTGAAATAATCATCTGAGCAATAAGTTCACGATTTACTTTAGGGTCAAATTTTTTTCTCTTCAACTTCCCTTCATAATCAATAAGCATATCTCCCGCATCATTATACTTAGAAATCATCATACATTTAGGAATATGACGACTTAAATGAGAGGTTCCTGATTTAGATGGACATGAATATTCTTTACCACACCCATTGCATTTACACCTTGGTTTGCCATCACTACCAACACCAATTTTCACAAAATGGTTCCACACATCAGAGGTTAAAATCTTAGGCTTTTTTGATTGTGATTGTGAGATGAATTCCTCATTAACATTACTAGGGATTCCTCTCGAAATTTGATCATCACCATCCATTCTAAATTTCTAACAGAAGAATCCTCCCTGTAAATAATTAAAATAATTCATTTTAAATAATTAACACAAAACTTTAGGTAGGCAAATAATTAACAAAAAAAACTTAACTTACCTTGCTTTAGCTAGGCAATAGAGGCAGGCGGCGTGAGTGAGGCAGTGAGCGAGAGAGGGCGAGGGGCGCGGGCGACAGAGGGGGAGCGAGGGCGACTGAGGGGCGAGGGCGGCAAGCGAGGGCTGTAACACCCGAGAATAATTTTGAGGATAAAAATGATGGGCATAATTGGAATTTTGGGAAAAATAAGGCTATAAGGCACACTAACACAACTTTGGACGACCGAATTAATCAGAGGGAGTACCTCGGACCCTAGATAGCCAAGGAAAATGGTAAATTATCGACGATCAATTAAAATTATGATTTTTAGTGATGAAAGAAATGAGATCGGGAACAGTTTTCGGTACAACAAAAATATAGCTGCCAATTAGGCCATATTACCGAATTGTTGTAAACGACGGCCAAAAAGTCAACGGAGAGTGCCAAGGACTAGTATTCGATGTATAGAACAACCCTTAAGTGGTTTCAGGTTGAATCGATTGGATTTAAGGTCAAATAAATCAGTCGAGCCTAAGTGTAATTTTCTAAAAATTACCCGATGGAGGTTTAAACGACAATTTTTCGAAAGTTTCAAGAGATAAATGAGAAGTACCAATCTTGAGGGTTTTAGTGATGGTGCTAGAAAGATCAGGGGCTTGAGGATAAGGACCAAAATGCAAAAGGAAATTCGAGGGGGGCCAAACTGTAATTTTTGAAAATCTGCCATGGTTGGACAGATTTGGCCGCGATTTGTGGCCGAAAAATCCGGCGATTTGGGCAGCCTAGGGTCGTCAGGGAGTGGCCTAGGGTGGCTTAGGAGGCGTGGGGAAGAAGGCTTGGCCGGAGATCGGCCACGTGGGGGCGGATTTTGGCTATAAATAGCCAAGGGTTTCGGCCGAGAAGGAAGCACCAAATCGAGCTCGTTTTTGAACGATTTTTGGAGCTTTGATAGAGGGCTTTTGGTCTCTAGGAGTCAAGGATCATTTTGGGATCGATTTGAGGCGTTTTGGAGTAGGTTTGAGGGGGTTTCGAACTCGGCCGAGGGTTTGAGGCGGTTCGCCTTCCGCCGCCTGCAACTGGCCATTTGGGCCATTTTCCGGTGGCCTTTCGACCTGATTTTGGTGGGGTTGTGATCGACTTTGCAAGGGATTTCGGAGGGTACCGGTCTCATGGCCATCGGAGCAACCGTCGGCGGCCGACTAGAGGTTGAAGACGGTGGCGCTTGACTGCCACGCGCCAGTCCGAATTGTCCAGCCACTCACCCGCGCGTGGGGGCGCATGCCACGTAGGTAAATTCTGATTTTTTTCCAAAATTTTTGGAAAATTATTTTATGAATTATTATGTAAAAATATTTGAGAAAATAGTTGTATAGATATTTATTTTATATTATTAGAGAAGAAAATGGGAGAAAAATAGGAAAAATATGAGAAAATTAAGGAAAATTATAATTGTTGGATAAATGTGATGATTAGGGTGCCTTGAGGGTTGAGATGAAGTGACTCGTGCGAAGTTCGAAGAAGGCACGCAAATCAAGGCAGGCACACAAATCGAGGCAGGCACGCAAATCGAGGCGACTCGCGCTCTTCAAGAAAGTTGAATTACAAGGTGAGTGTTCGCCCCTAACTTTGTTTTAACTTGTGAGTGGTTCTACCCGAAAGGACCTTGAGTGACATGTGAATGGTTTACTGTGAATGTTCATCCCTATGGCTTGATTTATTATGGTTGTCCAAACAATTATTTACACATGCATTGAATTCCGTACGGTAAATTACATACATTGAGATGTTGATTTTATGCATGTTATGATTTTTCGGCATTGGCTTGTTTTGTGTCGTCTATGTGGGACGTGGGTTGGTAACTTGTGACGTAGCCCAGAGTGACAGCACTCGGGATGCGTACCTAGGATTAATGCTAGGTGACCCACTTGGGATGGGGCTGAGACGGACTTTACCCTACGGGACCCAAGTGGCGGGGCGGAGAGTGGACACCACCCCGGTTGTTGGCTCAAGTGGTGGGGCTGCGAGTGGACACCATCCCAGGTTCCTTTGAGCAATAGCATTAATGCCGAGGTGACGTCGATTCTGAGGATAGTGCTGATGTGACACTCTTGGGGCTAGGGTTGCGTTGGGTTTTGGAATGCTTTTGAGTTGGAGCGTAAAGCCTAACAATGACAATGGGGTGATTCCCGGGTTCATATGTCGAGGTTGTCCCTCTTAAGCAGGATTGTCTTGCCAATGGGCCGAAGTGGTTGTGTCGCCTTTAGAGAGATTGCATTTTCCCCGATTAGGGTTAATGCTGTGTGGGATTCTCTTAGGCTGGTGCATGTCAGGATTTATCGGTTTTATGCATATGATTTTGCATTCCTGTATGAAAATGTTTTTGAACTCTCACTTAGATGATTCAGCATCTAATTTGGACTATGTCCCTGGAATATTCAAACGTTCCAGGTAAAAGTAGTGGCGCTAAGGGAAAGAATGTCGTCGAGATGTAGCTGTTATGTTCAATTTTCGTAGGTTTTTGTCTATGATTATGATGTTCAAGGATAATGTAATATTGTGATATTTTCATGTGAAACATCGATTTGGTTATTATAAGAGAAATTTGTAAGATATATATATCATTGAGGTTTCGATCTTGCTTCCGCTGATGTGATTGATAATACATGTCTTAGTCTATTAATTTTTAAATTTGATATGCTGAGAAGGTACGATCGGGATTGTCGAGAAATGTCTATGATGAGGGTATGTATGTCGAGAGGTTTATGTTGTGATGTTGAAGAAAAAAAATATTCCCAAAATCTCGAGTTAACGCTCGTTGTGAGAAAGTGGGGCGTTACAAGGGCGAGAGCGAGAGGCGCGGGCCAAGGGCGCAGGCGCGGGCGAGGGCGAGACAGAGGGCGAGCGCGGGCGAGGGCGAGGGGCGCGGGCGAGGGCGAGGGAGTGGGCGAGAGCGAGGGCGAGAGCGATGGGCGCGGGCGAGGGCGAGACATAGGGCGAGCGCGGGCGAGGGCGAGGGCGAGGGCGAGAGCGAGGGGCGCGGGCGAGGGCTAGGGCGAGTGAAGGGCGCGGGCGCGGGCGAGGGCGAGGGCGAGGGCGAGCGAGGGCGAGGGGGAGAGCGAGGGGCGCGGGCCAGGGCGAGGGTGAGACAGAGGGCGAGCGAGGGGTGCGGGCGAGAGCGAGGGGCGCGGGCGAGGGCGAGAATGACAGAGGGCGAGACGAGGGTGAAGGCGAGGGCGAGAATGACAGAGGGCGTGACGAGGGTCAGGGCGAGGGCGAGGCAGAGGGTGAGGGCGAGGGTAAGGCAGAGGGTTAGGGTTAGGGCGAGGGCGAGGCTGAGAGTGGGGGGTTTTGTGGGCGATTAACGGGCTGACGGGCTGGGCCAAATCGGCCCGGCCTTAAATGGGCCAGCAAACTGCTAGCCCTAGCTCGGTCCCGGGCCGGGCCCATTTTGCCATCTCTAATCAATATATTTAGAATCAAGCAAATAATATTTATTTGTTGGTGGCATATGAAACCTATTTTTTGAATTAATTAGGTTGTGTTCTTTTTGTTGTTTTTAAGTTATTTCTAGTTTTTAATTTTTTAAAATAATGAAAACACGTTCTCTTTACTATTTTTAAAAATATATTTTTAAAAACAAAAAAAAAATGTAAAGAAAATTCAAAACATATTGTAGAATATCAAAACAGAAAATGACTTATTTGTAGAATAAAGTCTAAAATATATATTTTGTAGAATATTTTTGTAGAATATGAAGATCAAAACCTATAAATATTGTAGAATATGAAGATCAAAACCTATAAATAAAATCACATCATAGATTAGTCTAACTTATTATGCTATATAAATGAAGACAAAATAAGTCAATTACTAAATGAAGACAAAATAAAAACAAGTTTACACAATTAAATTAACAATAATAATTTATAAATTCTAAAACTCATTAGCAATTAAAGAAAATAACAAACAAGAAAAATAAACCAAACTCACATGTCTAAGAAAATAACAAAACACTCACAAACTCATTCATGATTAACAAAATCATGTATGATATATCATTTAAATTCAAATATTGACCACCCAATCCTTTTTTCTTTCATCTAGCATTGCCAAAAACATAGTCCTCCACAGTGGATCATCATGTGTAAGTCTGGCTCTATTAGCATAACAGTGTTTCGTTTACTCCTTCAAGAGCATTGAGTCCTTTTAAGCAATCTTTTAACATACTCTGATAACAGTACACTTGCCGGAAAAGTTGGTGGCGGTGAACTGTGACAGCGTGGTGGCAGTTGCTGGCGGTGACCGATGGCTCATTGAATTCATTTTCTTTTCCATTAATTCCAACTTTTTCCTTAGAATTTTCTCCTATTATAGTCAAAGCTTGAGCCATTGCATTTTGAAATTGCTCTCTTGCCTTGCGACGATTTGCTACTACACTACCGGATGCCTTTATTTAAAACTCACCCATCCTTTTCAATTTCTAGAATCTCATGGTCATCAACAATCTGTTATTGGCTTAAACAATCTATCTAATTGATAAAATAAAGAAGCTGACAAACCGTTGGGGATATTACAGCAATTTAATATTAATATAAACTGGTATAGTAAAACAGCAAGCAGTGGCCGATGTAGAGAGCACCACTGCAACAAACATATGAATGTTACAGATCGAGTCGCGCAAACATGCTATTTTGAAGACAGATTCGCCCTGCACTGGCGGCTAATAGACTATGTCGACAATTTTAACAGGATGAAACGATCTTTTCGACAAAACAATAGCCAAGAACATTTGGAGCTGACATAATTGTAATGGTATTTTGCTCTTTATTTTGGACAAGAGAGAGATTGGAAACGAATTGGGCTCTCAATTTTCAGTTGGAATAAGAACTCTCTGGTGAACAACGGAACGACAGGAAAGAGACACACAAAATGGGCTCTCTAATTTTCGTTTAACATTTTGGTAAAGGGATGGAGTTCGATTATATATAATCGAATCCGACCCGATATAAGGGCAAGCAACCCAACAGACAAGTCGTGAAAACTAATCATGAAAGTTGGAAAGATGTTGCAACAACTATTGTAGGAATTGAGGAACGCGTAGAGAAAATTCCAAAGACGTGTGGATGGAAATCTGAAATGGGGTTCGGATTATTTAAGAAAAATAAAAAATAAAAATAATATATATTAAATATTTTTTTAACAAAAAAATATATTATTTTATTCTTTTTAATTCGATTCGGACTGATCGAACGGACAGCGGCTTGCACATGTAGGTATGGGTTCGTTCGTTTACAAAATTTAAGTGCCCATTCGGACCCAAAATACATAATTTAGGCTATTTATACCCACATCCTTCCTCTTCACCAATTAATATAGTATAACTTATATTCCTACAGAGTCAGCACATGTACACTCACACACAACACAAACATCATATTTATCACATGTCAAATTATGCAAACAATTCAACAACCACAAATATTTAAATAAGTCTAAGCCCAAGCAGAGAGATGCGTACCTTTCTTCTGTATAATCACACCGCGAATTGAGAATATGGGTTTGTCTTGATTTGAAGGACTGTCTATGTCTCTTTCAAGTCAGTAGAAATATCAGAATAGAGATGAGAAAAACCAAAGAGTAAGAATGGAAAAAGATAAAGAAAAACCCAAGACACATTTTTGTATCAGAAAATAAATTATAAATGATCACGGATTCACAAGCTCCATATATATTTACAGATATGATATCACAAACTCACAGACTTCATAGAATAAATTTGGAATTGTAGATCTGATTTCAGAAGATAAAATTACACGAATTACATAAATAATCAGTCAATTTTGCATTAAGATACAAAAAAGTGACTAAACTTCAATTTATAACTAAAAAGTTATTAAACTTCAATTTAATATGTAATTCCGTAATTATCGTCAATTGCTGTTAAAAGAGACTAATGAGATGTTTTTAATTTAAAAACCCAAGAGACTATATAAAAGTCCAAAAGGAATAAGTCAAAAAAGAACCAAGAAAACTTTCATAATGAAAAATATTCCTATCCCGTGAGGCACTCTGGTGATTTTACTTTCGAGGTTGAAAATGAGAACTTTTCGTATAGTAAGACTCAAAAAAATTTTGGAAACCCTTTTGAGTCGTTCCCTTTCCATGAATGTGTCAATTCACTCTAAAGTCCTCGTCTTAAATGCCGGAACAAATAATGGTAATCTTAATTCCAAAAGAACAGGGGCTCTCCCATCTGGCTCTCGCCATTATAAATAAGAGGTGATCATTTATCTCTAAATATGTCAAAAACACTATAACAACTATTTGAATTATGTTCTAATTTTTAGTTGAATTAATTTAAATTTCAGAATGCTTGCATAAAAAAAAAACACACATAACGTCATTTGATTAGCATCTGTCTTGTAGGCTCCCAAAGATTTGAAAGTCAATTCTTTAACTATAAATTTTATTATTATATCTAGACAACAATAATAATATAAAAACATCGACGACATTAATAGATAATAAATTTAATAATGGTATTATTTCTTACGATTCCATATTATTATTTTGAAATTGATTGATAATTAATCATCATATAAAAACAATAGCACTATTATATTATAAATAGCAATAAATAGTAAATTGACTAATAATAAGTAGTCAAATTATTTAAAAATTAATCTTTAAACTTTTCCATTCATACTATATTTTAATTTTCGTTGCCACAATTACAAAATTTTAATTTTGTTAAAATTCAACACCTACTTTAATTTTTCATCAAACTCCATTAACGAAAATAAATATAACATACATTAATATAAACTCTATAATAACCTAACCTAAACCCCATAATCAAATAAATTTAAAAATTATATTAGTGTTTGTCACATCTAGTCATGGCATATAATACTTCGTGGAGGAGCAACAGAGCACAACCATCTTCTAATTGAATCAACAATGCTATAAGACAAATTTATACCATATTATTTGTAGAATAAATCACTCTAAATTAATTGTTTATGGAGGTGAAATCTCATATTACCTATCGAGTTAAAAAAAAAAATGTGATTTATATATAATTCTCATGATAATTTATTTTTGTACAAAATTATGTAACCTCTAATCATAGTAGAATACATAACATTTCAAATGTCAGTTATGTAACGAAAAGAACTTCTCGCTATATCAAATAACTTATACAAGACGTCGTAGAATATGATTGCAAGTTTATAATGAATTCCATATATTTTTACAAAACATTGGCATTTAACATGTGGGAGGGAATACTTGAAGAAAACTCTGTTTTGACGAGTGGAGGGCTGCCAAATCTAGTATTTGAATGAGCCATTCCTACGTCCACTTCAAAGTCAAAGATTTGCAGCTGTGTCGTGGGAACAGTATCCATTATTATAACAACAATAGTAATATGGTATTATTACATTCATTTGCTATTATTGTTTATATATATGAAAACGGTATTTATCAAATATATTGATGATGCTTTAGAGTTTTTTTTATCGTCTGATTTGTTTGAGAATTGTGTTATTAGTTAGATGTCGTTGAACTTTAATTTATTCAAAACTTATTTCATCGATAAAAGATAGGAGTTTTATTTTTCAGTATGTTCTCGGGCGATTAAGTCAACTATGAGATTCATAATAGAATAATGTGCTAATGATACAACTAATTAAGTATATGACTCTTAGAATTTTACATCTTAATATATGTGCATTGTAGAATCAATAGAGAGTTATGATCGTGTCACTTGAACGATTAAATGCAGATTTAATGAATGGCTATAATTATGTAATGTAAATAATTAAATTTGAATCAATGAACTATTAGGACAAGAATTGATTTGAGTTTAGATTTGGAATTTTTATTTGAACTTTCAAGTTAAATCTTAATTTTTAATCTAAAATATGTGATATCCTAGTTCAAATCTAAAAGGAAAATGCTATTGGTAGACATATTTTGTACATTTTGCGCTATATAAGTGGGTATTATGACAAAAAAATTTCTCATAAGACGCATAGAGGCGCGTGAGGCGCAGGGTATTTTGATCATAATACCCTCTTATGTAGTATAAGATGTACAAAATAGATGTACACTTAGCATGATTCAATCTAAAATGTCTTAATGTCAATGACCATACGTCACCTTTAGAAAATTTACAGAGAATGACAATTTTGTAATTATATATGAATGCGCATCATCAGGTATCGTGCTGTATTTGTTTAATTATAAAAATATTCGAGGCAGTGCTGTTTTATATTTAAATAATCTAAACCATAGTCCACTCATTCATTTATTGTTGCTCCTCTCACTGTCACACCCGCGCAGAAAAAAGTTAGCAATTAAGAGATAACAGAATATTTAGTGATTACTTATTGTATTAAAATATAATGATTAGTTCCACAATCAGCCTTATTTCATTAGCTCCTATAATTTTATTTTAAAACATCAAATAATAGTGGGATGATCTGTTGTCTGCAACACTGGGTAGCGGGGTGTGTAAATCCCACCCTTTCTCTTTTTTTATAAATTTCTTCGCATCTTGACGTGGATAACATGAGTTTTGTCAAATAATAATAGTTAATTCAAAATATGTAACTGTTGATTTCAAAAGAATAAGGGACGAACATGCAATTCTTAAAATTACCTCATGTTTAGGTCACGCATAGGAGTTAATGTGTATGAATTTATAAAAGTAACTAATTGAATAAAGTCAAAAGAAAAAAAAAAAAAAAAGAGATTGATAATGATGAAAGTGACAATAATAAAAGTTCAACGTTAAGTCTACTGACATTTAATTTTAAAATTATACCATTCCTTACCTATCGAATCATCAATGCATTCAATTCCAAATTAAAGTTCCCAATGACATGGACAGGCGATGGCTGTGACACAACATCGCACCTGCTCCGGTATTACCTTTAAAAGGAAAAATTACGTAAATTGCATGGCCTTTTAAAATTACATACGTAAATTGCTAATTTGAAACAAAAAATTGCATCGCCTTTTTAAAGCCGACCTAAATTAGATAAAGTCAACTCTAATCAATTAAAACATTTGAGAACATTTTTCTTACATGTCGACTAAATCTGTTGTTGTGTCGTAGACAAGAGCTTAAAATAACTTTTTAGATTAAAATGCATAAATTTTTCTTATGTAAAAGGATCTCACACAAATTCGCAAATTAAACAATTCTGATATTTAAAAATCTCTCCAAATATTCTAAAAAATAACAAACAATTATCCATAAAAAATTATAATTCTAAAAAGATTTCAAAATATTAGGATAAATATCATCCATAAAAATCATAATTATAATAAGATTAGAAAAAATTAAGATAAGCGTTATTTATAATAATATTAATTAATACAATAATCTTAATTTTAAATTAATTAAGATTATTGTATATCACTTTATAAATAAGAAAACATTCATTCCTAAAAATGAACGTCGCTAATAATAGTTTCAATATAATATTTATTACTCTTAATGTATGATTTAAGTATCGAAGTATTTGTGCAAAAATCTCCCCGCACTCTCTAACTATTTAATTTTTGTAGACTCAAGCAACTTAACAATGACGTTTTTCATCAAATAAAGTTATTATTATATTTAAACAATAACATAGTCAATTTCATTGTCTTCACCAACCATTGCCCAAATAAATAAAAAACTAATTATTCAAATTTAAAATGTAGGTAAAATACACATGCACCCACAAAATTTGGTATAAATATAGACTACCCATTACATTTAAAAAAATTATATGACGATCCCAACTGTTCAAAATTTGTATAAAATTATCCACTATCAATAAATTTACGTTATAAGAATATCCTAAGTTTTATATATTTACATAATTTTTTTTAAAAATTCACTTAATCAAAGGGATATCCAAGCAATATTTAAAACTTAAAAGCTAAAGCTCAAACATGTTTGACTGTAATTAGCTCTAAAATTTAAAGCGTCACCACTACTGGCAGGGAATTGGTAATTACCACGTTAGGAGTGGAAAATGAGTTGTTTTATTGGGGCACGTCCGGTGTAGATTTTTTTAGAGTCAAGTGTCTTCTGTGCTTTATCGCGTTAATAATGGCTTGTCATCAGCCCACAGCGTACGCCACCTGCTCCAATTTGCGGGCCATATTTTTGTTGGATTTTCGCAAATCCAAGCAATGGCAGTCTGATATATATTATCACGTGATATAAATAGTTAGCGTGTATCCTTACATAACAACTATATAAATATTTTTTTTTTGTTACATAAAATATTAATATTTATAAATATCATAAGAGTTTTTAATATTTTTTTATTTAAAACATCCTAATTTTACCCAACTAATTCTGATGAACAAGTGACTTAACCTTCTAATACACTATTGGCTAAATTTGGATATAATCACAATTTATACACATTTAAAATTAGATATTTAGCTTAGTTTATATAAAATTTATTTTTTAATTTTATTATTATTTTTAATTAAATATTATTTTATCTTTTAAATCATCAGGCTAATTCAAATATCTATAGTACACATCAAAGTTAAAGTATTTTATCACTGTGGGGTAGGGGGGTAGCATGCTTAAGGTGTGGTGTTGGCAGCTCAGGGCCACCAGCCCGTCCGCTGTCTTCTCGCCAGATCCACTGTTTGTCAATTGTCAACGTCTGCTTATTCAGGCTCCAATCTTCAAATTAGTTTTGCAAATCTCTCGTACGTATACGTTGATTTTAGCACATTAAATTATGGCACTTTTGATTTTAATACTGTCACATCAACTGCGGCACAATCAGAGTCCAAACTAAATCTTATATATTAATTATTAAAAATAATTGAATTTTATTTTGATTGTAGGTTAGATTTTTAATTTTTTTAAATAATAAATATTATATTCAATAAAATGAGTTCAACTCAAGTGGATAAAACCCATTGAAGAAAGTTAGAAAAACTACTAGTCCCTGAGTAATTCTCCTAAAGAACGTTTTTGGATATCCTCTCTAAGGTCTATTTTGAGTATCTCAATAGACAATTCTAACACTTCTCTTGAATATGTTCGAAAACCTTTTTAAAAGTCTCTCATAAGTTTAAGAACATGTCAATTAACTTCTGAAATCTTTACCTGAATATTAGTAACATATAATTTTGAAAAATTCAAGTGCTCATTTATTTGATAGTCTTAATTTCTATGAATAGGAATTGATTTCTCTTAATCGAAATATAATTAGAACTACACTCAAATTATATTTATAATATTTCTACGTACTCTATCATAAACTAACTTAAATATTAAAAGATTTGTACGGGAGACACTTTGTGCCATTAATTATTTTTTATTTTGCAAATTTTTCAAAAATTGAAATATTGAGACAAACTCTCACGTATAACTGTGAATTTATTCTTGCATCTACACAACAATGAACATTCAATATTTTTAAGATTTAAAACAAAACTAAGAAGTCAATAAGTGATGAGTTAGAAAATATTATTCAACTTACTGGATAGAATATTAAAAAAATAAATAAAAATTCACAAAATAAAAGAATGAAATAACAAAAAATAAAATAAATACTGAGAGGATAATTTTAGCCACCTTATATGCATTAACTTGTCATTTTATATTTTAATAACAATGTTAGAGTGTGATTCATAATTAAAATTAAACAACAAATAAATGTTACTGTTAAAAAAATAAAAATAAAAACTCAAACAAAGTTAAGTTTTTTGGTAGTAATTAAGGTTAAATTCACGAATTATTGACTGCATTCGAGTTATTTACAGTGAAGAAGATATTCCTGCCAAGTTGGAATTTTCTTTATAACAAGGTCTGAAGATCCAGTGTCTGTTTCTTCTCACTGAAGTCCAAAGCTGATAATAACCTGTTAACTTCTCCACGTGAATTTGGATTCCATTCCTTCTTCCTTCTTCTGCCTTCTTGCCGTGGCATCCATCTAACTTGCAGAATCCCACTCAATTTCAAACTCTGAATCCACTCCAGCTTATCCATCTTTTTCCTCAATTGAAAGGGGAGGACAAGTAACCGGTCATTTTCTATTCCACTTTATTCCATTGCTGCTCGTTTTTTTGATTTTTAATTATTTTCAGGTGAGCTTCTCAGTGTTTTGTTGTTTCCACCACCAACCGCCCAAGCCACCTCCCCATTCCATTTTGGCTTTGAACTGGGGTTTCCTTTTTTCCTTGTTTCGGATTTCATGGTTCTCGAGGTCACAACGTGCTTGATTCTGTCCAAATTCCATTTAAGGCTGATGGTTGTTAATTTTATCTTTTTTGGGGCTTTCATTTGACAAGAGAATCTAATTCTTGTTTCTGCTATCCGTTACCGTGACTTTCCTTTCCTTTTTCGTCTGCTTTACTGCGTTTTGGGTTCTGTTTGTCTCCTCATGTTCTATGTTCATGGAAACTAATGGGTTTCATGACATTTTGTCGAACCTTTCCTACGAATTACCCAAACCCATGAGTCGATTTGCAAGGGGTTCTCTTCTGAAGCAGGTGATTTGATTCATTTTAGGGGGTAGAAAGATAGCAGTGCCCATCCATCTAAAATGAACCTGCTTTGGATTCTTTCATTGTTCTTACTTCATTTTGGTCTTTTGGCAAATGGGTTAAGCGGGAATGTTTCTTCAAGACCTCCAGTTGTGAATATTGGAACTATTTTTTCGTTTGACTCTACCATTGGTAGAGTAGCCAAGATTGCAATTCAGGAGGCTGTGAAAGATGTCAACTCCAATTCAAGTATTCTTCCCGGAACCAAACTAGTGGTACAGATGCAAGATTCTAATTGCAGTGGGTTTCTTGGCATGGTTGGAGGTAATAAATTTATACCGTTTGTTTCAAATTTCACTAGCTCTGAATTGGTTGCTGGGAAAAGTAGGCAAACGGAAGAACAGAAATTCTGTACAACATGTTATATTTTATATCAATCCTGAAAAAACGAAGGCCGTCCCAGGTAACCAACTAGTTGAGTTAGGCTTGTTTAGTGAAGGTTTTGTCAAGCTCAACCCAGGAAGAGGAAAGAATTTCACTATTCTTGTTTTCCTGCATTTTTTTTCACCAATCAAATGGAGCCTAGTTGTTTCCTTGTATTTTAATTCATTTTACAACTCTGTTTTAGAGGAGTTGACTGATAATGAGTTGTTGTTTGCAGCCTTGCAGTTAATGGAGACTGATGTTGTTGCAATTATAGGTCCACAATCTTCTGTAGTTGCCCATATGGTATCGAATCTTGCAAATGAACTTCGTGTTCCCTTGGTTTCATTTGGAGCTACAGACCCCACTCTATCTTCTCTTCAGTTCCCTTATTTTGTTCAAATGATGCAAAGTGATTTATTCCAAATGACCGCAGTAGCTGAGATAGTTGATTATTATGGTTGGAAGGAAGTTATTGCGATATTCCTTGATGATGACTACGGAAGGAATGGTGTGTCAGCATTAGATGACGCGCTTGCTGCGAGGCGTTGTAAAGTCACTTACAAGGCTGGGATCCGCCCAGTGTCTACAGTGAGTTGGGGTGACATAATGAGTATTCTTGTTCAGGTTGCAATGTTGGAATCTCGAGTTATTGTTCTTCATGTGAATCGTGATTCAGGTTTTTTGGTATTTTCCGTGGCTCAGTATCTTGGAATGATGGAGAATGGGTATGTTTGGATAGCTACTGATTGGCTTTCTTCTGTGTTAGATTCATCCTCACCTCTTCCCACTGATACCATGGACACATTGCAAGGGGTACTTGTTTTGCGTGCACACACGCCAAATTCAGATAGAAAGAAAGTTTTCTTCTCTAGATGGAACAGATTGACTGGTGGTTCTTTTGGGCTAAATTCTTATGGACTCTATGCTTATGATACTGTTTGGCTGATTGCCCATGCTCTTAATTCATTTTTCAAGCAGGGAGGGATTATATCATTTTCTAATGATTCTAGATTGCATTCTGTTGAAGGGAGTAATCTCCACCTTGAGGCAATGAGTATTTTTGATGGAGGAGCACGCCTACTTAAGAATATCCTGCATAGTAATTTCGTTGGTTTGACTGGTCCTGTCCAGTTTAATCCTGATCGGAGTCTCATTCTTCCTTCATATGATGTTATTAATGTGATAGGGAATGCATTTAGGCGGATTGGTTACTGGTCTAACTACTCTGGCTTATCAACTATACCCCCCGAGGATCTCTACTCACTCCCACCCAATCGTTCAAGTGCAAACCAAAAACTGTACAGTGTCATTTGGCCTGGAGATACAACAGATAAACCTCGTGGTTGGGTTTTCCCAAATAATGGAAAACGGTTAAAAATTGCAGTACCAAATCGGGTGAGTTACCGGGAATTTGTATCACAAACGCAAGGCACTGATAATTTTAAAGGCTTCTGCATAGATGTATTTACAGCTGCTGTCAGCCTGTTACCATATGCTGTTCCGTATCAATTTATTTCCTTTGGGGATGGAAAGGAAAACCCAAGCTACACAGAGCTCACACGTTTGCTCGCAGAGGGTGTGAGTGCGCATATAAAATAAAATTTACTGTTCAAATAAATAGAGTTAGTTTCGTGACTGGCTAATTCTTTGTTTATGTAATTATTACAGGTATACGATGGTGCTGTAGGTGACATTGCCATTGTCACAAACAGGACAAAGATAGTGGATTTTACATTGCCATATGCTGCATCTGGACTGGTTGTATTGGCCCCATTTAGGAAGCTTAACACTGGTGCTTGGGCTTTCTTGCAGCCTTTTACACCATTAATGTGGGGAGTTACTGCTGCTTTTTTCATTGTTGTCGGGATAGTTGTGTGGATTTTGGAGCATCGGATAAATGATGAGTTTAGGGGGCCCCCTAAGGAACAGTTCATAACCATTCTCTGGTAAGTTTTACATTCAAACTTGTGAACTTGTTGGCCAACTTCTAATGAAAGGGTTAATTGAAGTATAACTCTTCAGTGTTTTTTTGTTTGTTCTTTGTAAATTCACCACATATAAAGTATTCTGAATAGGGCGATCTGCCCCATGGTTGCAGCATTCAACATGTATGTGCTATGATTGTTAGGTGAGGTGATCAGAGCACAGGGTAATTCAAATCTTAAGTACTGTTTGGTGTTTCTCACCTTATAGACTATTTTTTTGTTACATGCTGAAGGAATTTTTGGCCTTTTTGTGATATCATGTCCCTAAACTGAGATGCCAAATGCCATGTATGTTTGTACTTACAAAATACAAATCAAGGTGGCACGGGTCCACTTTGCTATACCCATTTTCTTTCGATCATGTTCCCTACATTGATAAATTATTAAGGAATTCATAAATGCGATAAATTTCCTGAGTGGTATTATATGTAAGCATTAAGTTGCACTACCTCCTTTGTCCTTTGAGGTTTGGCAAACTAAAACCTATCCCGTGAAGGTTTTAAAATAGGTTTCTTCAAGTGTCAACTCCTTTCTTCGGTGGTTAGAGAAGAAGTGGAACTTTGCTGCAAATTAAATGATAGAAATAGTATACTTCATAAAACGGGTAGAAATTCTCTTGGTTACCAATGAAAGTATGGTCTGAGAGTTCAAATACAGTCATGTCATTGCCTATAATTTATGCATGGAGAAAGGTCAAAGTACCTCTTGAAGATCAAGAAAACTGACAGCACGTTCAAGAGCTTGGAGCTTGATCACAATGTGGTTTTTGATTGGCATTTCCTCTTCTTTGCTTGTGTTGGACAAGAGACCGTAAAACTTAGTAGCCTTTGTCATGGCCCCCAATTTGGGGAATACAGCAGCATGGTCTTGGGCTTCATCCTAGAATCTCAAATATTAACCTTAGTACGTTTGACTGAGGAACCTTGGTGCTACAGGTAGTATTGGAGCTGAATCAGAGTATTATCATCCTGGTGCTGTCCATAATCTGCCTGGGGGTGACCGTGGGTTGGAATAAGTGAGATATTTGAATATGGTTAAAACTTAGATGGCTATCATTAGTGGTTTTTAGTTCCAAGATTCTACTAGCTTCCTCAACTACTCGGATGATGGTTTTACTGTTAGATTAGGAAATGACGCGAGGCCTTGCTATTTGTCTCCAAAAAGAAATGGCCAGTTATTGATATATCCAGTCCATCTATCTCTTATTTTCCTTGATTAACAATCCAAACACCCCTTTATATTAGGTAACATCTGGTCAAGAAACCAATACACCAAAGAAGCACTCTAACTGCCTAGAGCTAGTGAACCTCTATTTGAGACTTTACACACTTGCCATCAGGTGGTTGAAGTTAGAGGGGTTTCTGTCACCTCCAGAACGGCTATAAAAAAACAGTCGGTTAAAGCTTATTTTTGGACAAAATTCTTTATTAAGTAAATAATTTGGTATACAATAAATTCATTTCAGCAAAGCCCATTCACTAAATGAAGTTGGCTTAAACTTCTGTGATCATTACCAATGGACACCATCATAGTATGGAGACCATTGAGATTTGGACTTCTAAGTGCTTAATGATTGTCACCAAATATATAGAGAGGTTGATAACGTAAGGATTTCAATCATTGAGTAGGTCAAAATAACTATATTGATCAACCACTTCTCTAATCCCTCGAAGTTTAGACCACTTTTGAAATTAGTTGGCCAAGGAACCAAGCTTTTTGGTAGTTAGAAACATATAAGATTAAAAAATGTGCACATAAACTGATAGAGGTGAGAGACAAGATTTAAATGAAGATATTGACACAACAAAGAAGTTATATTTATGCACTTAATTAGCTATGCCTATAAATATAGTATGACAAGACAACCATAAAAAAAACATTGAAATAACAAATCGTATGGATTCACAAAAACTCTGTGGATAGAAGATATCGAAGTAGTTTTGAGGATTCAATAATACTTCAAAAGAATTGAACGAGGAGTCGTGTGAGGTGAAAATCTCATGTATGGTTTTGTAGAGTGGCAGTAAGGGTGACTTATTTGTTAGCTTTTCCACCGGAGAATGAACTCTGAGAAGGTAAAGTAGAAATTAATATGATAAAGTATTTCCCCAACTCCCGATATTATATAGAATGTATGAAATACATATGAACGAAGGAGTAAAGATAATTTTCTAGTCAAATTGGAATTTGCAATATATACAAATGAAAAGGAGTTGGCAGTAAGGGTGACTTATTTGTCAACTTTTCCACTATCACTCCCAAAAAACCAAACTCTGCCTTACGTAAAGTTGTCAGAGTATGATTAACCTTTGGATTTGAAATCACTGCTTGTATACCTGATTTGAAAGATATCATTCAATCCATATTTACACAAGTTTAACATAAAAATTAACAAAATGTTTGATGTGTCTGGATGCCATGTCACCATGCCACATGTATGCCACATCATCAAAGGCTAATTAGAACCCCGAAGATGGAATAACCTGGTGGACTCTTTCAAAGAGATGCCTTCAGGGCTTACTAGGCCAAGCTTGGGATATAAATGCCTGTACCCGTGGGATGCAAGCACTTGTACCTAGCTTGCACATGACTATATCCAATGAAAATACATGGTGGACTAATAATCAAACTTGTGTTTGTTGTAGGGTCTAAGCTAAGGAAAACAAACACACCCAAATGGTTGAAGGGATAGGTAATTGGGTTGTTTGTAGTAAAGGAGCTCAAAGGGAGAGGCAAAATTTATAGGAGAAGTTGGCAAAAGGTTAATTGTATATACAACTGTTTGAAAGGCTTCTATCTAGAATTTTAAAGGTATATGAGCATGAGCTAACACTATAAGACCTATTTCAACAATATGCTGATGCTTCCTCTTAGCAACTCCATTTTGTTGATGAGTATGAGGACAAGTCAAACAATGTTGAATACCATGACATTTATGATATAGTAAGAAGACTTGAAATTCCCCTCCATTGTCAGATTGTAGAGCTTTTAACTTTGAGTGGTATTGTAACTCAACAAATTTGTGAAAGACAATGAAAACATAAAGAGCATTAGACTTCAGTTTCAATGGATATAGCCTTGCATATTTGGAATAGGCATCTATAAAGATGATATAGTATCTATAGCCCTCAGTAGAGACATTAGGAGCTAGATCCCAGATATCTGAATAGATTAATTCTAAAGGTTTCTTGGCTGTAATTTCATAGTTAGTGAAAGGAACCTGAAGTAGTTTGCCAAGTTTACATGATTCACAAGAGGAAAGAGAAGAGTTGTGTTGTATTTTGAGAGGAGAAAAGTATATTTTGATATTTTATTCACAATGAGGTATACACACACACACACACACACCCCAATCTACAAGGTACAGCCATGGGACAACCTATCTTTCTAATATATATGTACAACACTATCTAGCATATATATGATATATGTACAACACTAGTTCTAACACTGCCTCTCAAGCGGGCACATATATATCATATGTGCCTAGCTTGGTACAAATGTAGGCAAGCCGTGGACCCCGTAGTGCCTTGGTAAGAAGATTAGCTAGTTGGTCATTAGAGCCAACAAATGAGGCACTAATCTCTCCAGAAATCAATTTCTGTCTCACAAAGTGACAGTCTATCTCTATTTGTTTGGTCCGCTCATGAAAAACTGGATTAGAGGAAATATGAAGAGTCGCTTGATTATCACAAATAATCTGCATAGGCCCTGAATCTCCAAATTTCAGCTCCTTAAGAAGTTGTTAGAGCCTAATCAACTCACATATGGCTAAAGCCATGGCTCGATATTTCGCTTCTGCACTAGATTTAGCCACAACATTTTGCTTCTTACTCTTCCAATATACCAAATTTTCTCCAACCACGATACAATAACCTAAGGTAAAATGCCTATTTGTAGGACAATCAGCCCAATTTGCATCAGTATATCCAACAAATTGCTTGTGTCCTTTGTTACTCAAACAACAAGCCTTTACTAGGAGCACTTTTAATGTATCTCAAGATACGCACTAAAGCGTGCTAGTGACTATCACATGGGGAGTCCAAGAATTGACTTACTACACTAACAGCAAAAGAGATGTCTGGCCATGTAATGGTGAGGTAATTAAGCTTCCCAACTAGCCTCCTATATCGCCAAGGATTCTCCAATGGCTCCTCCTGTCTTGGTACAAGCTTAACATTAGGATCCATAAGAGCAACAATAGGCTGAAAATCAAGCATTTTGTCTCTTCCAAAATATCTAAGGGATACTTTCCTTTGAGAGATGCACACACCATGGAAGATTGAGCTACCTCAATTCCAAGAAAATATTTCAACCTGCCCAAGTCCTTGTTCTGAATCTGAGAATGCAAATAAGTCTTCAACTACCCAATACTGACCTCATCATCTCCTGCAATAACAATGTCATCTATGTACACCACCAATAATATGACTCCATTAGGAGAATGGTAATAGAAAATAAAATGATTAGCTTTACTTCTATTTATACCAAAAGATTGGATGACAGAACTGAAGTGATCAAACCGAGCGCTGAGGAGATTGCTTTAGGCCATATAAGGACTTCTTCAGGTGACAGACCAATCGAGACTCCCCCTGAGCAACAAAATCAGGAGGTTGCTCCATATACACTTGCTCTTGAAGGTTGCCATGAAGAAAAACATTTTTAATATCCAGCTAGTGCCATTATTCCGTCTCCCTCTGACTCTTCCCAAGCTCTTGTTCACGTTTCGCTCGAAATTCTCATCCCATTTATACTTTTGTGAGCTATCACCATTTGTCGCCTATTTATTATGCTTTTGTATTTGCTCTCTCTTTTGTTTCTATTCCTAAGACAGATGTTGAAGCTCGTTCTTACCCTGGTTGGCGACATGCCATGGATGGGGAGATGTCTGCCTTGCTGGCTAATGAGATGTGGAATCTAGTTATTCTCTCTCTGGGGAAGTCGATTGTTGGTTGTCGGTGGGTGTTTATAGTTAAGGTTGGTTTGGATGGCTCTGTTGATCGTTTGAAGGCTCGGTTAGTTGCTAAGGCCTATACTTAAATTTTTTGCTTGGATTATGGTGATACATTATCTCTCGTGGCTAAGATTGCTTCTGTTCGTGTTTTTCTTGCTATGGCTTCTATTCAACAATGGTCTCTTTATTAGCTGGATATTAAAAGTGCTCTTTTTCATGGCGACCTTCAAGAGGAAGTGTCTATGGAGCAACCTCTTAGTTTTGTTGCTCAAGGGGAGTCTCAACTGGTTTGTCACTTGAAGAAGTCCTTATATGGCTTAAAGCAATCTCCTCGGTGTTGGTTTGGTCGCTTTCGTATGAGTGGTTTTAGGTACCATGGATTGTGTGTCTGCACCCGTAGGAATTGCAACATTGGCTTTGGGAGGGTGACCATGGAGTGCATAATATGTATCCTTGATGACAATAATTATAATAAGGGCGCTTACCATTGAAATCATGCCCAACACCTCTACCACGACCACCTCCAGGACTAATCTCAGAGGAAGATCCAAGAGTCTGAGAGGCAAGTATAGACTACTCTCCAACTAAAGCCTCAAAAAATGTTTGTGTACTACGAAGGATCTGAGCAAACACCTCTTCCATGGTAAGTATAGTGGGACTACTCAGGATTTGAGTGCGAACATCCTCCATATTGGGCCCTAGGCCTGCAAGGGTAAGCACCATAAACAACTTGTCTCTTTGCTTCTTCTGCTCATTGAGATCGACTAATAGAAATGAGATTATATGGGCAACTAGGAACATGTAAAATAGAATTAAGAGAAATAGATGGAAGTGGATCAGCCCTACTGATACTAGTGGGAAGGGTTTTAGGCCCATTAGCCACACTGATAGGAGGAAGGGACGTAAAGGAATCAAAATGAGAGAATAAAGATTTATTACTAGAAATACGCTCTGAAGTAGCAGAATCTAGAATCCAAGGAGTAAGCTGAGCATGAGTAAGACATATATGAGAAGTACAAGTGGGTGACCGCGTAGAAGAAAGAGATCCCTGGGCAATAGAAGCTACGGAGGATGAGGCCTGCCGAGCTGCCTGAAACTGATGATACTTAGCGAAGTGAATTTTATTCAAGATCATTTGCAGTACAGAAAAAGAAGGATGCCCTAATTTGGTGGGCCATGATCACACACAGTTTTCTTTGTTGCTGTGTTTTTATTCAGAGAAGTGACATGACAAGATGGGGATTTCAAACTGACATTCTAGAATTGATAGATCTACATCTTCACGCAAATGAGACAAAGGTGCTCTTATAGATGCTCAAGCAGAAACAGAACTCGATGCAGGTACCAATTGATAGAGATCATCCTTAAGCAAACCCTCGGAGTAGTAAAGTTCCTTTATGAAACTCAACCATCACATTATTATCTTTTGTGAGCTGAGAAACACTTATTAAGGTTTTTAGTCATGTGAGGAACATGAAGCACATTAGGTAAAGAAAAACAATAGAAGTAGGTTTAGTTTGAGTATAAAGTTGACTAAGACCAACATTTGAAATGGATAACTTCTTATCATTACCAATTGCTACTTTGTCAATGTGTTGATAAGGAGAGTGAAGAGTGAGGTTATGAAGGTTAGAGGTAATGTGGTTTATTGCCCCAAAATCAACAAACCAAGATGGATCACTGCAAGTTTCTGGAGAATCAAATAGGTTATCAGAGGGATTGTTATAGTGAGAACCTTCAATAGAATCTGTCTTGCTTAGGAATATAACCAGCTCTTGAATCAGACTGAGATAATCCCTCTCTTCAAGAATTTTGACTGGAAAAATGTTGAAATTTTTTGTCAAACCAATGTAACATTTGTCAACAAAATAACATGGTGTCCCACACAATTGACAATATATCTTCCTAGTGTTAGATATGCCTCGACCTCTGCTTCCTCTATTGGGAAAACCTCCTCTATTGCTAGTATTACTACTGTCATTCTTTGACTGGTGAGAGGCAATATTTACATTCATTGAAGTAATTCCATCAAAATTAGGGCTGAAGATGAAGAAGAGTTCTTAACAGATAATTGTTGTTGTTCATGCATGAACATTAAGTATTAAACCTTCTCTAGGTTAATATTATCCATTTGATAGGTAACTAGAGTAACAACAGTTTCATAATCACTGTTTTGTCCACTCAGAATAGCTAAGAAAAGATCTTTCTCACTGATTGGTTCACCAATTGCAGCAAGGGCATGTCCTATTGTTTTAATCTTCAAGATGTAGTCATTCACAGATAGGGAACCTTTCTTGTGGATCTTAGTTGTTGTTTTATCTGAAAAGACTTGGCAAATGTTTGCTGAGAGTATAAGTTCTCAAGAGTATACCATAATTGTGCTGAAGATTCACAATGATTCACCTGAGCTAGAACTTCTTTGTTGATTGTAGAGAAAATCCATCCTAGGGGTAATTGGTCTGATTTGAGCTAAGTGAGATATTCTTCATTTACTTTCTGTGCGTTAGAATCATCAGAATTAGGATTTGGCAGATATTTGACTGGAGATTTCTCTGATTTGTTGATGAAGGAGATCAAATTGAAAGCCCTAATTGTCGCTAAGATTTGAGCTTTCCAAAACAGATAGTTGTCTCTATCTAGTTGGATAGGACTGTAATTGAGAGCTCTTGCTATGGAGGAAATATCAGATGGCAAGGCAGAAGAAAAGGAAAATTTTCAGCCATAGATGCTGGTTGTTGGCTCTGATGCCATGAAGCGAGAGCTTCTATGAAGGATAAAGAAAGAAAATTAAAGGAAAAGAGAGAGAGAGAGAGAGAGCTGAAACTTCACTGAAGATTATTTCTCAATAACCAAATTAGAAGAGCAGTTGAGTAAATATATATGTGTGAAAAAGATACTGCTCTATATCCCCTCTTGTATTTTTGTACATTGTTCACTAGAGATTAAATACAAGAGTGGATCTCGATTTAGGTAACTAATCCCATATACTTATGGATTAGTCAACTCAATCAAGGAAGGACAAATAAGGGAAACAATACAAATAGGAAAGCAGAATCTTATCCTAATAAAAGGAAACTCTGAAAATAAGAAAACTCTAACAATAAGTAATGGTTTCCAATTTCATAACACTCCCCCTCAAGTTGTTGAGTGTATATCATCCATTCCCAACTTGTTAATAATTTCCTAAAATCTTGACACTGATAGTCCCTTGGTTAAGACATCAGCTAGCTAGTCATTAGTTGGAGTGTAAGGAGTACTAATCAATCCACAGTGAAGGTTTTACTTTATGAAGTGCCAATCTACTTCAATATGTTTGGTTCAATCATGTTGAATTGGATTGTGAGCAATATTAATGGTTGACTTGTTGTCACAATAAAGTCTTATGGTCCCTTCTTGCTTAACTTTGAGATTTCAACAATGATCTTGAGCCATAGAAGTTTGCATGCCCCATTTTCCATTGCTCTAAATTCAGCCTCCGCACTAGATTGAGCAACCGCACTCTGTTTCTTACTTCTCCAAGTAACTAAGTTCCCTCCCAAAAAAGTGCAATAACTTGATGTGGACCTTCTATTTGTGAGAGACCTAGCATAGTTATCATCGGTATAGGCTTCAATAATCAACTTGGTACTTTTTTTGAATAGGATACCTTTCCCTAGAGATGCCTTAAGATAATGGAGGATTCTGAAGACAATAAGCATATGTTCTTCTCTAGGATCATGCATGAATTGACTTACCACTCCAACTACAAAAGTTATGTCCAACCTTGTATGGGATAGATATATAAGTTTACCCACTAGTCTTTGATATCTTCCTTTATCAATCACACTACTTTCTCCCTTTCCAATTATCTTGTAGTTTGGATCAATAGGACTACTTCTTGCCTTGCTATTGAGACTTCCAGTTTCTTTGAGAAGATCCACAACGTACTTTCTTTGAGATATGAAGATGCCCTTTTTAGAATAGGCCACCTTAATATTGAGGAAGTATTTGAGCTTGCAGAGATCTTGATCTCAAATTCTTTGGCTAGAATCATCCCAAATCACAATTATATCATCAATATACACCAAAAGGGCAATAACCATACCTTGACTTAAATGCTTAATAAATGGTGTGTGGTCTCCCCTACTTTGCTTGTAGCCCATTCTACGGATTACTTTTGTAAATATGCCAAATCAGACTCTTGGAGATTGTTTGAGACCATACAAAGCCTTTTTTAGTGTACACACTTGATTAGCTCCAAAGTTCTTGTCAAAACCTGGTGGAGGCTCCATAAATACTTCCTCTTCTAGCTCTCCATGTAGAAACACATTCTTCACATCAAATTGCTGCAAACACTAATTAAAATTAGCTGCAAGGGAGAGTAATACTTGTACCGAATTCATCTTTATGTTGGGGAACGCCAACTCTTGGTGTACTAAATGCAAGGGTTTTTGGATTTCAAAAACTTTTTCGAAAAACACATCAAGTGCGCAGCAGAATAAGGCACAAAACCACCTTGCAAGACTCGGTATCATACAATCATATGCATAAAATTGAAACCATTCCATAGGACGTTTAGAGATATACCTTACGGAGATATCAGTTTCGATGTAGGGGCTAAAAACCTCCTCCAATGGCAGCAACTCCTTGCTTCCAACAGCTCACGAACAGTCCACCGGGCAATCTCCTACTGCCCCGAACAACAAACTGGGTGACTAGCCCATCTCCCGAAAATACAGGAGAACCCCATAGGAAGACCCATGTGCTAGACAAGTCTCCTATGGGTGATTCAAGCTGGATATAGGGTTCAAAATAAAAATTTCCAATCCAATAAACTCTTCATTGGAATGGGATTTCTACTCAAGCAAACAAGAAATGGTTGGAGCAACAAGTGGAAACAATGGGCTAGGGTTTTTGGCATTGGAAGAAGGAAGAAGAAGGGCACAATGGCCGAGAGAAAAGAACCTAGCCGCCAATGCCTTCTCTATATCTTTTTTTGCTTCTTCTTTCCTTTTTTATATGCAAAACCAAAACCCTAAAATGCCTAATATGGACAAACGATCACAAGGGAGCGTGAGGGGACACAGGGGAGACCACCCAAACCTCCAAAGACGAAGGACGTCCTTCTTGTTGAAGCCCTCAGCCACGTGTAGTCCAAATCGGCATAGAAACGACAAAGAAGACGTGCTGGTTCTCGACATTCGCGACAGAAATTGTCGACAGTTCAAGGGAAGCTGTCGATAGTTTCCTTCAGATTTCTAGCAAATTGTTGATAGTTCATATAGGGCTGTCGACAATTTCTTTTCCTTGCTTTAAGTTTCTCCAAATTGCATCTAGGCCTCGTTATTAACTCTTAATGACACTTTCACCATCTCATGATGAAACCGAGACCCCCATTAACTCTTAACGGCATACCCGTCAACTCTTGACAGTTACTCAAATTAATTCCAAAACCCTGATCCATTAACTCTTAACGGCATGCCTATCAACTCTTGACAGTTACTCCAATTAATTCCAAATCCGTTAACTCTTAACAGCATGCCTGTCAACTCTTGACAGTTACTCCAATTAATTCTGAACCCAATCCGTTAACTCTTAACGATGTTATCATTAACCATTAATGACGATCATTAATCACAACTTTAAAATCGCTTAGTTAACCACACTTGGATATGCGTGTGACCTTCTAGGTTCACCACTAAGTAGCAATCGAGACACGTCAAACACTTTGACGTCGACCAACCACTTTGGTCTACAACGATGATCCCTCCATCTCCTCGAAGTACCCCGAAAGATCCTGAGTGACAACTAGTATTATGTCAGGGCGATCCTACTAGTAATGAAGTCAAACTTCAATGAGAACTTATCTGTGCTTTCAATTCCTGTGTACTATAATCCCTCCATCGATTAACATCCCGATCGAGTGAGAGTCATGTAGTGATCAAACTCACTAATTCGATAGCTATGCCAAGATTTAGTGTGGTGTGGTCAAGATGACGCATCGAAACTTCTTCCTACATTGAAAACACTTTCCAATCAAGTGTACTCTGGCCAGAGATTCATACAACCACCATCACCACTGATCGCATAGGATGTTCGTCTCGCGCCAGAGGTTGATGGATCCTATTAGCAATCACCTGCCTCTATACGCTACTGCACAGAGGCCACACAGTGCATCTCCCCATCCGGTAACCGAACAGCTTTTAGCAAAGGCAAATATGAAAACATATTATTATATTTGCAAGATTTATATCATTACCCCCTAATTGTCACCGTTAGATGTCATCTAAATCTAGCATTAGGGCACTAACACTAACACTTTACTACTGATGCAAATGTCTCTTGGTAATCAACTCCATAAGTCTGAGTGTATCTTTTGGCAACCAGCCTTACCTTGTATATTTCAAGGGTTCCATTTGCCTTATACTTAAGAGTGTAGACCTATTTGCATCCTATCAATTTCTTCCCCATAGGTAAAGTCACAACTTCCCACGTGTTATTCTTCTTTAGTGCATTCATTTCCTCTTTCATAGCTTGTACCCACTCCTTAGTCTCTAATGCCTCACTTACCGAGGTGGGAATAGCAACTGAATCAAGAGCAGTGATAAAGGCTTTATGTTTAGGTGTTAGTTTGTGAAGTGAAACAAAATGGGAGATGGGATGATAGGTACATTTCCTGCTAGGTTTTCACACTGCAATAGGTAAATCTAAATCACAAAATTTAGGTTCATCAACAAATGAAGTAGGTTGAGTGATTTCATTACCCAATGCTGGTTTAATTGCTAGGATTTGTGTTGGTTCTGAATGGGACTTAAGTTTCCTTGAGTAAACTTGCAGTTTGGTTGGAGCTAGTTTAATCGGCTGATGTTATTCGGTTGCCATAGTGTCCTCTAATGAATTAGATAGAGATGAAGAAGGTGGTGTATGAGTGGGAGAAGGAAGTGGTAGTGGAGGAAGTAGTAGTATGCAGTCTAATCCTCGATCTTGCAATGAAGTCTCCCCATGAAGAGAGGGATTAGAGGGCTGGAAATAAGGTTCCTGTTCATTGAAGGTGACATCCATGGTAACGAAGACCTGATGGGTCAATGGGTGGTAACATTTATAACATTTTTGAGTAGGGGCGTACCCAATGAAGATACATCGCAAAGCTCGAGGATCAAGTTTGTTGTAGTTTTGGTTTTGTAGATGAGCAAATGCAATGCATCCAAAGACTCTAGGAGGTATTTGGTGATGAGGGAAGAAATTTGGATGAAATTCAGATAGGATAGGGCTCTTATTATCCAAGACTTTAGAGGGAACTTGATTGATGAGGTTGACAACAGTCAAAAGAACTTCCCCCAAAAAGTGTTTAGGACATGAGTGTGGAATAAGAGTGCACAAGTGACATTGAGACGATGTTTGTTTTTCCTTTCAACAACCCCATTTTGTTTGGGGGTATCAACACAAGAGGATTTGTGGATGATGCCTTCCTTTTGGAGAAAATGTGTAAGAATTTGATTAAAATATTCTCTTTCATTATCAGACCTAATCCTCTTGATTGATATCCAAATTGAGTAGCAATCATTTTATGGAAGTGCTGAAAAATGGAACTAACCTTCGATTTCTCTTTCATAAAATACAACCATGTAGTTCTAGTACAATCATCAATAAAGGATACAAACCATCTAACCCCGGTAAGATTTACAACCTTTGATGGTCCCCACACATCACTATGGATCAAAAGGAAACGTTTAGAAGCTCTTTGATTATGCAAAGGAAAGGAAACACGATGATGTTTAGCAAGTTCACAGATATTGTAATGAAAATTCTCAATTTCAATATGTTGGAAAAGTAAGGACACATGTTCTTGAGTAAGCTGAACAGAGGATGTCCTAGCCTAAAATGTTGAAGTCAAATTTCAGATGAGTTTGAAGATGGGAGGAGTTGAAGGAAGCACTGAGAGCTTTAGAGAGCACCAACCGAGCGTCACCCCAAGTTCATCCTAAAATGTTGAAGCCAAATTTCAGATGAGTTTGAAGATGGGAGGAGTTGAAGGAAGCGCTGGGAGTTTAGAGAGCACCAACCGAGCATCACCCCAACTGAACTTGCTAGAATCCTCAAGGTAGTAGAGTCCATTCCATTTCTTAGCAAATCCAATCATCCCCCCCGTTCTCAGGTCCTGGAAAACACATTGGTTAGTAGAAAAACTCACTTTGCAAGGTAAGTTTTTGGTGAGTTAGCAGACAGAGAGAAGGTTGGTAGAGAGCTTAGGGACACGGAGAACAACTTTTAGGGTGAGTTGAGGACTTGGACTTATACGTCCTTAGGCGGCAACAGTAATAGAAGATCCATCAGCAATAGCATTCTTCTATTACTAGGGAAAGGTTTGTAGGCGTCAAAAACAGGTTGGGTCATATGTCATATGATCAGTTGCTCCTGAATCAAGAACCCACGAGCCATGATAAGCAGAAACTTAGAGTTTTCAGAGATTAGGCACTCACCTGATTGAGCTAATGAGCACACATCAGAAGCTTTAGAGACAGAGTCAAGAAAGGCCCTGATTTTTTCAAGTTCTTCCCTTTGCAAAGGTTCAAACTTTGGCTGCTCTTGAGAGGGAGTTCCTTTCCTATTTGTTAGATTGGCTTGAGGTTGCTGTTGACCCTTAGTCCAATTGAGAACTTGGGCCCTTCCATGGAGTTTGTAGCAGTTCTCTCTTGTATGTTGTGGCTTTTTGTAGTAAGTACATCATACCTCATCTCAATTTGATGTTTTTGCTAAATCTGACCTTTGGTGTTATCCAAGGCTACTGCTGTCCTTGTTCCCCTTTGATATTATGACTGACCCTTCTGTTTGTAGGGTCTCAAGCATAACTGTTCACTGATTCTCTTCAGTTCTTACAATAGCAAAGACTTCAGTTAATGATGGTAGCCACTCTTTTCCTGGTATTTGAACCTGGACCTGATCAAAGTCTATGGTCAAACCTGCTAGAAACTCAAATATCTGATCCCTTTCCATATAGCTTTGAAGAATAGTAGTATCTGTTGAGCATGTGATCTGTATGTTCTGATAGTGGTCTATTTCTAGCGAAAGTCCCTTCATGACATTGTAGTATTCAGTGACTGAAAGATTACCATGTTTTGTCATTGAAATCTTTGTCTTGAGTTCAAATATAACTGCTTGAACTTTGGAGTATGGCTGACGAACAGTTTCTCAAATTTCTCTATGGCAGTAGGAAGGAACATATAGTTTTTTCTGATTTCAGGCTGCATTGAGCTCCATAACCATGACATTATTATGGAATCTTCTTCATCCCAGGCTTGAAACTTGGGATCCTTTTCGCTAGGTCGAGTTACCTCCAAGTGGCTAAGCTTTCCTCTCCCTTTGAGCTGCGTCTTCACAATTTGTGACCACTGAATATAATGCTTTCCATCAAGTCAATATTCTCTCATATTCAGAAGTTCTCCATTCAATGAATGCTGCGAAACAGGCCTGGTTGATATGGAGGTAATACTTCCTGAGTCACTCATCGTCGGATAATGGAGCAAGGCCGATTATTGGCAAGTTGCAGAAGGCACAGAGAAGGGAAAAATAACTGGCAGTAAGGCTGATTATCAGTAGGAAGGGCTGATTGCGAGAGAGTCCAAGGATGGTGGCTCTGATATCATGTGGAATGGAATACTGTTCTATATTCTCTTGTGTATTTCTGGACATTGTACACTAGAGATTAAAATATAAGAGTGGATCTCGATTTTGGTAACTAAGCCCAAATACTAAGGGATTAGTCAATTTAATTAGGGAAGGACAAATAAGGGAAATGATACAAATAGGAAAGCAGAATCTTATCCTAATAAAAGGAAACTCTGAAAATAAGGAAACTCTAGCAATAAGGAAACTCTAACAATAAGGAAAGGTTTCCAGATTTCTAACAATATGCGTACTCAACTAACTTTGTTAGAGACAAAATTGTACTTGACAGCTGTAAAAAAATGATTGGACAAGCCCTAACTGACTGACAAACTTAACCAATTCGATAGTAACTACAATCAACTGTTCTGCAACTAGTATTTCTTTTATACAAAACAAATAACACTACACTTAACACTCTCAGACCATCTCCGGTAGCATTCCACCTCAGTTGTCATGTCGGATCCTTCCATAAATATATTGATGGCCTTTCTTGCGTCATTGATGTTTGTTAGTCTTATACCGTTACACCACCATCATCATTGTTACAAGTCTTAATCCCTACTAAATGGGGTTGGCTACATGGATCCTTGCTCTCCAATCATCCTATCCATTGCTATGTGTTCTATGAAGTGATTGTATTCCATGTCATGTCTTACACCACGCATGCAAAATGTATTTAATTTGATAGAAGGTCATCATCACATGTTTACAATCTAAAGGATGTGAATGGATATCCACATTCATCAACCCCCAGATTTAAACTTTTAACTAAATTGAGTTTCAAGCAAATCATCACAATTGGATATTGTATGAATGTGTCCAGTACTATTTTGATTTCTATGATATTTACATGGACCTGATAGTATCATGTATGGGTACAGCACTATTTTCAAGGGATTCATGCTACATTATTGTGGTGGAGAGGTGCCAATAGTGTTATTGGAGAAGGTGATGATGGTGCTTCATTTGGTCATTGTTCCAGGGAGCTGTTTCACAGTGCAGGATGGTGATAGTAGTGTCAATAGAGTAACATTTCAAGGATTTTGGTCAGTAGGAGATTAAGGTTAATGGTTGTGGTGTTGTGTTGGGGCCATTAAGTAGTTAAAAAGGTGCTATGGTGTTGGTTGTGAAGGATAGATGGGAGTATCATAAAGATAAGGAGATAATAGTAGAGGAGAGGCTGGCAAAAGAGAGGGAATAAGCATGGTGGATATATATTATGAATTTATGATAGTGGGATGGTGTGTGGTGGTGTAATGAAGTGGTAATGTGAGACAGCTGGCAAATGGAGAGAATTGTTTTTGGCTGGGTTTCATTCATTTGATTATGGATGTTCCTCGAGTCAAAACATTTAAATGTGAACCAAATTGAGAAAGATTGAAGAAGAAGAAGAAGCCTGTGTGAGAAAGAGAAAATTCAAGAGAGGAAATTAATAATTCTTTATTCATATAATCAAAGGCATCGATTTTCTAATTACAGCATGCGCTTATTGAACAAAGTTAGGTCCCTTAGGTAGGGAACCTGAGAATCAAAATGAGTTTGTGAAAAATCAAACTCTCACTTGATTCGTGAACCTCACTCTTATACAGGTTGCTATGCTACCTATACCTAACAATTAGGAGATAAAATACAACATAAATTTAAGTTTGATACAAGATTAGATTAGATTAGATACACAACCTACTCCTACAAATTCTCTTGAATTTTAGGGACTTATCTGGACTCTTGTTTTCATTATCCCTTGAGTCTCCAAATCCTCCTTATCTCTACTTATCAGCACCTGATTATTTTTAGGCCCACATCTCTCGGTTAGACTCCTTAGCAATCTAGGACTCTCCAACACCCCTCCTCAAACTAAGGAATATATATCTCTCATTCCTAGCTTGTTGATAAGTGTTTTAAAGCCTGGTCTTGACATGGCTTTTGTAAGCACATCTGCCTCCTGCTCTGCTGTAGAAACATAGATTAGCTTGATTCCTCCTCCTTCAATTTCCCTTTGGATGAAATTCCTATCAATCCTGACATGTTTCATTCTATCATGTTGCATCGGATTGTTAACAATGCTTATGGCTGACTTACTGTCACTGTACAACTTTATTGGTTAGGTTAGAGGTATTTGTAGGCCTTCCATTAGTCTTACCAACCAAATTAGCTCACAAATGCCTTGGGTAATTGCCCTAAATTCTGCTTTTGCGTTGCTTCTTGCTACCAACGATTGTTTTTTACTTCTCCATGTAACTAGGTTTCCCCACAATTTTGTACAAAAACCTGATGTTGACCGACTATCCATAACTGATCCTGCCCAATCCACATCATCAAACCCTTTAGCTCCTCTTTCACCACTCTTTTGAAACAAAAGGCCCTTACCTGGTGTTTCTTTTAGGTACTTCAAAATGTGATAGACAACTGCTAAGTGTTGCTGAGTAGGAGCATGCATGAATCGACTCACCATGCTTACTGTGTAGGCAATGTCGGGGTGAGTTAGAGATAGATAAATCATCCTTCCAACTAGCCGTTGATACCTCCCTTTATCAACCGGTGGGTCACTATCATTTTTCACATATTTCCAATTTCTCTCTAGAGGAGTAGACCTTGGTTTACTTGCCAACATTCCTGTATCCTTTAGGAGATCAAGAGTATATTTTCATTGAGAAATGAACATACCTTGTTTGCTCCTAGCCACCTCCATTCCCAGAAAATACTTCATTTTTCCCAAGTTTTTGACTTCAAACTCCTCTTTTAACCTCTGTTTTAAAGCTGCAATTTCATGAGTATCATCTTTTGTAACAATTATATCATCTACATACACAATTAAGATGCATTTTTTTCCATTAGCAGCATGTTTAATAAAGAGTGTATGATCTGCCTTACTTTGTTTGTAACCAAATTTGTGAGGGTAGAGCTAAATTTCTTAAACCATGCTCTCGGAGATTGTTTTAACCCATAGAAAAACCTGTGGAGTTTACATACCTTGCCAATTCTTTCTTCTTTCTCAAATCCGTCTGGAATCTTCATGTATACCTTTTTTTCCAATTCTCCATTTAGGAATGCATTTTTGTTGTCAAGTTGAAATAATTCCCAATCTAAATTCACAGTAATGGATAATAGCACCCTTATGGAATTTAATTTTGCTACTGGGGCAAAAGTCTCCTCATAGTCTATCTCATAGGTTTGAGAGAATCCTTGGGCAACTAACTTGGCTTTATACCTGTCTATATTTCCATCTGATTTATACTTTACTGTAAACACCCATTTGCAGCCTATAATCTTCTTGTTCTTGGGGAAATCTACCAGATCCCATGTGTGATTGCTATTTAGTGCCTTCCTTTCCTCCATCATAGCCTCCTTCCACTTAGGATCACTCAAGGCTTCCTGAATACTTTGATGAATAGCTACTCCATCCATAGTTGTGGTGAATACCTTGAATTGAGGGGATAACCTGGGATATGTCAAGTAGTTTGATATTGGATACTTAACACAAGACCTTACACATTTTCTAATAGCAATAGGGATGTTCAAGTCATTGTTGGCTGCAGTGTTCTCCTCATTTGTTGGACCTTCCTTTGGTTCTAACAATTAGCCGAGTTGAGGAGCCAGATATTTAGCACGTCTTGAGTAAACTTTTATTGGTTTTTCTGGACATAGATCTTCCCCTGAATCAGTTACCTCTGGTTCTGCTGGTAGATAGGTTGGTTGAGGATCTTGAGGAGATGATGAGTTAGGTTCAAAGGTTGCTGGTTGTGAATGAACTGCTGCATCTGTTTGAATAAATTCATTATTGGGAAGAGAAGAAGGAATAGGTAAAGAGATAGGCATTGGCATGGTAGGATCCCAGTGATTTTCTCCCACTTGCAATGGAGTACTTGAGTGATAAAATTCATCTTCAACAGATGTTACATCACAAGAAACAAAGAATTTTTGTGATGTAGGATAATAACATTTATATTCTTTTTGGGTGGGAGAGTAACCAATGAATATGCATTTGAATGCCCTTGGTTCTAATTTGTGGTTCTAATTTGTGATGATTAGGACTGGTTTGATAGACATATATCACACACACAAACACTTTGGGAGAAAGAGTATTGAGAATTCGAACATGGGGAAAGATAAGACTCGAGGTTGTGCAAAGGAGTCTGATAATTTAGGACCTTGGATGGCAGCCTATTGATCAAATAAGAGGCTGTTAGGACAACTTCTCCCCAATACCGATTAGGAGTGGAACTAGTGAACATTAGGGATTTAGCCACTTTAAGTAAATGGCGATTTTTTTTCTCAGCTAGCCCATTTTGCTGAGGAGTATAGGGGCAAGTGCTTTGATGAAAAATCCCATTGGTAGTAAAGTATTGAGTGAATGGGTAAGAAAAATTTTCTTGTCCATTGTCAGTCCTAAGGATACAAATAGAGGATTGAAACACGTTTATAATAAGTTTATGAAAGTTCTAAAAAATTGCACATACCTCAGAGTTTTTTTTTTTTTCATTAGGTATACCCAACACACTCTTGTGTGATTGTCAATGAAGGTTACAAACCATCTAGCACCATTCAAGTTTGGAACACTAGCTGGTCCCCAGATGTCACAATGGATCAAGTGAAAAGGTTTAGAAGGAGTGTATGGGTTTGGTTGATGAGTACTATGAGTTTGTTTGGCAAGAATACAATGATCACACTTAAGTATCAACTTCTCTTTATTGATAAATAAATTTGGGTACAAGTGTTTCAAATATGAAAAACTAGGATGACCAATACGTTTGTGCCATAACAAAATCTCAGACTTCGAACTAACAGTAAGAGAAAACCTATGAGTTAATTGATTAGGGATAACCTTATTGTCAGATAGCCAATATGGTCCATCCTTCTCCTCAGCACTGCCAATCATTTTCCTCGAAGATTGGCCCTGAAAGATACAATATGAGGGAAAAAATGTTACAATGCAATCCATATCCCTTGTTAGCTTGCTCACATATAGTAAACTACACTTTAAGTGTGGCACATATAAAACAGATTCAAGTTGTAAACCAACCACACAAACACTCCATTTTCCCATGATTGAAGACACGGTGCCATTTGCCATCAATACGGTTAATTCCTTATCTCCAATATCAAATTTCTCAAACATGGTTGTAGATTTGGTCATGTGGTCAGAGGCCTCGGTATCTACCACCCAATAACTTTTATTCATCTTCCTAGCAATTAAGGACAGAAACTGATTACCTTTTTGGGCCATAGGTGTTGAGGTATTAGTGGCTAAATCATTTGATTCCTTTGCAATGTGAGAGCCATTCAACAATTCCTGTAGAAATTCCACCTGGTCAGTAGTCAAATTCACACCCATACCTTTTTCACCCGTGGGAATACTTGCTGCTGCATAAGGTGGCCTCTCATTTTCTCTTTTAGGTTTGGGTTTCCAGTTTGGTGGTTTCTCGTGTAGCCTCTAGCATGTATTTTTTGTATGGTAGGGCCGGTTACAGTGTTCACACAACTGTTTGTCCCTATGGTTGTCCTCTTTTTTGGTGGCAACAAAAGCAGACCTGTATTTGGTTCTGTTGCTGGGAGCATGACCACCTTTCTGCTTTCCTCACGTTTGACCTTTGCAAACACTTCTCGAAGAGATGGTAATGGCCTTGGTACCTAGGAGCTTCATCCAAATATGAATTGAGTGCTTGGAGGAAGTCAAAGATCCTCTCCTTCTCCAACATCTTGCTATATTTCTGGCTGTCGATAGAACACTCCCACTTTGGATCATAAAATAGATCCATCTCTTGCCATAGCTCCATCAAATTGTTGTAATATTCTGTAACTCCAAAACTACCCTATTTAGTAGTCTTGATTGTTGTTCTAATCTCAAAACACTGAGCTGTGTTTTCAAGATCAGAGCAAATTTCTTGGACTGCATCCCATACCTCTAGAATAGACAGGGTTGGCCTATCTTAGGCTCCATCGAGTTAGTAAGCCAAGCCATTAGAATAGAATTCTTTACCTCCCATTGTTGGTATTCTCTGGATTCCTCTGGTGGAGTTGGAATAGCCTCGGTGAGATAGCCAAATTTTCCCTTGCCTTTAATCACCAACAAGACGAATTGAAACCATTCCCTGAAGTTTCTTCCGTTCAATCTATGTTGTGTGATTTGCAAGGTGTGGCTGTCCATTGATAGGGTGTTGGTAGGAAGTACAACAGTTGGAATTGCAATGTGTTGATGAGTAGAATTGAGGATGACTCTGCAGCAGTAGGGGCTGCATTCTCGAGGCTTGGAGTATCCATATAATCTGGATACTTAGGCTAGAAAGAGCCAAGCTCTGATACCATGAACAAAGTTAGGTCCCTTGGTCAAGGAACCTGAGAATCAAAATGATTGTGAAAAATCAAACTCTTAATTGAGTAATCGTGAATCTCACCCGTATACAAGTTGCTATGCTATCTATACCTAACAACTAGGAGATAAAATACAACATAAATTTAAGTTTGATACAAGATTAGATTAGATACACAGCCTACTCCTACAAATTCTCCTGAATTTTGGGGACTTATCTGGACTTCTGTTTTCATTATCCCTTGAGTCTCCAAATCCTCCTTATCTCTACTTATCAGCACCTAATTATTTTTAGGCCCACATCTCTTCTCTCAGTTAGACTCCTTAGCAGTCTAGGACTCTCCAACACTTATTTATTGGCAAAACTCAATCCTAACTTTAACAACATTACGGAATTTTATCCTAATTATAATTATCTCGTAAAAGCTAAAACCTAACTAGAACATAACAATCCAAAATATAACAAAATTTGATAATTCAGAAAATGAAATATCCTATCAAACATAAAAATTTAAATTCCTCATCACAACTTTATAACTTTAGGCTGAATGACTATGTTACATTTAATAAGGATTTTTTTTGTACATTTGAGTTCGTAAACATATTACTCTTAACTGGAAAATGAATGGCAGGTGAGGTTGCTGCCTATTTCCAAAATCTTAAGTCTAGGTGAAGGTACCATCGCAATCTAGGTGATTTTTACCTATTTTATGAGTTTGGTATTTTTTTTTTTTTGATGAAAGGAGAAACTAACATCTGTTTGTAAACATAATGGCCACACAAACATGGGGTAGCTGTTCAGGTTATATTTTACAGCAAAGCCTCTTTTAGCTTTACTAATACTTTCTGGTGCAATAATGCTGCCATTAGCTCCATTTTTTTTTTTCGCTCTGCATGCTGCCATTAGCTTTTCTGTACCAATGTTATACTCAGCACATGTGCGTGGTTAGGGATGACTGTAATCTGGAAACAAAATGAAACTTTATGTCCTTTTACTAGCTGAATTGAATTTCCTAGGACCTTGTTTGGTTAATGTTTATACTCAAAACAGAAACTACAAGGCATTCTTTTTACCTTTATCTATACATGTAAGCAAAGCACCACTAGCCAAGATGACAATTGAAGCCATTCTACATAATGTGGGGAAATAAATAATGGATGCTTATGTTATTAAGAAAAGAAAAAGACATACATATGTACAATATGGATGGTTGTGGCAGGTATTTTTATTCACTTACATCGGGATATGGATGCTGGCAGAGTGGAACTATTGCCAAACAACCCTAAAAAATTGTTCCTTGTGACAAACCATAGTTCTAACTACTGTTGATGATTTTAACTAGTGAAGGCTGGTACTTTTTGTTGGCTTTAGCTTCTGAGAAAGCTGAGCATCACAAAACTTTTCCCATCCTTTGCTACAATAACTGGGTAACCTCTGATTATAATGCTGCAATTTCTTTCCTATATGATAGTTTGTTGTCTGGTAATGTGTCTCTAAGCTACTCTGCTCACTTGCTTTTTTAGTGCATGATTTATGGAGTTACTGGAAATAGGTTTTGAAGTTGGGAAAACCTGAATGATCATGCAATTTATGGCTAGTTAGAGCGATCATGGGTTATTTGTTACAAATTGTATGTTTGTGAAGGGATTTATGGTTAGATTTGTTCATTTGCATCAAACATGAATCATCTGGTAACACTATTGTGTTATATAAGTTTCCATAAGTTTCCCTAAGTGGACTGTTGGCGATAGCAGATTTCTGAGAGTCCTATCAAAAGGAGACTTTTATCTCTATCTTCTCTTAGTATTTATCCATATATATTATCAGTTTCTTATTTTCTATTTTATTGTTTTTTGTAATCTGATTTCTTCCTACAAATTAGGAGAGATATTAGGGAGTAGTATTGAAGTAGGAGTCTTTAGAGTCTAAGAGTGTATGTCTATAAGAAAGCCCTTGTATCAGTTTTTTATATGAAGAATTAGATTGATTTCTTCTACATGGTATCAGAGCCTCGTTAATAGGCTGATACAGTAAACCCTAGTGCCTTCATTGCATAGCCACTTTGTTCTTCCAAAGTGCCTTCATTGCACTGTTCAAGTCAGAACTCCTTTGTCCGGCCATCATCTTGCAGCACCACCACCACCATTAGGTTCGCTATCTCCAGATCGGCCAACCCCAGAAAAATCATCAGCAACTGGAACCCCACGAGCTGCCGTTCAAGCTCGCTCCGACCCCACTCGCCGGCACGTGAAGGCGCGTCCGCCAGTCATTCGCTTCCAGCTCTTCCAGATTTATCCTCCAACGCCTTTTAAGCCCATCCCTGGTGTCGAAATCCTTCGTGTTCGTGCCTTCCAGTCGTGTTCGTGTTCCTTTGTGTTCGTATCTTTGTGTTCAACTGTCTGTTTCCCTCGTTCATCATGTCAGACACTTCAACAACAAATCCAACTCCAACAGTCACCACCGGAGACATCTTTCCATTGGATCAGCCCCTTATTGCTGGAGAGTTACCAGGCATTCATCCATCCTATCGGTTAGATGGTAGGAACTTCCTCCAATGGTCTCAGCTGATCAAAGCACTTCTTAAAGGATGAGGAAAAGGCAGCCACCTGTCAGCAAACCCTTCAGTAGTTAAGGATCCTAGCTTCAATACATGGGATGTAGAAGATTCCCTCATCATGTCATGGTTGTGGAGTTTGATGCAGCCGGAGATCAGCAAGAACTTCATGTTCCTTAATACTGCTCGTGAAGTTTGGGAAACCGTCCAACAAACCTTCTCCAAGGTTAGAGATGCATCAGTGAACTTTGAGGTAAAAACAAAGATCAACTCCACTAAACAAGGGCGGCTAACAGTGATCGAATACTATAACCAAATGAAGGACTTATGGTTGGAACTCGATCAGTATCAAGCAATTAAAATGGTGTGCAAAACAGATGCTGCTGCTCTTCATCAGATTGTGGAGAGAGATCGAATTGTAGAGTTCCTAACTTGCTTGAATCAAGAGTTTGATCAAGTTTGGGTACAAGTCCTAGGTAAGGACAAACTTCCTACCCTAAATGAGGTTTTTGCCATTGTTTGAAGTGAGGAGAATAGAAGAAGTGCAATGCTTACTGATTATAGTCCTGAAGGATCAGCCCTCTTTATCAAAAACAAAGAGGGAGATGGGATGAGGTTTGGGAGATCAATCACCCAAACAAGGAATACAAGTCGAGAAGGACAATGGTGTACTCATTGCAAGAAGCCCCGGCATACCAGGGAAACTTGTTTTAAATTACATGGAAAGGAGGCTGTGTTGAAGAAGATTGGAGGATTCAAGAATATGAGATCTCAAAGTTATCTCTCAAGCAAGGATCCAGAAGAAAAGGGTGAAAAAGAAGAGCCAACAGAGGCTGATCTAAAGTTGTTAAATGCTGAAGAACTCAACAAACTAAAAGCTTTCCTAAGAACCTTCCAAGATGGAGCTTCATGCTCCACTGATCAGCAAGGTATATCTCTAACCAATTGTTCTTTTTCAGCTTTGAAAATTGATAGGGATAACATGTGGATCCTTGATTCGGGAGCCACAGATCACATGACACCTAATCCCAATTTTTTTGAAGCCTATGAGCCCCTTATCACTGCCAAACAAATCACCATTGCAAATGGTGTATCAGTCCCTATTACCGGAACATGTACCATTCACATTAGCCCTTCTTTAACCCTCAGTCATGCTCTTTATGTCCCAAATTTGACTACCAATCTGATTTCTATTCATCAATTAACCAAAGATCTAAATTTGAATGCTGTTTTTTCTTCTCATTTCTGTAAGTTTCAGTCCAAGGACACGGGGAAGATGATTGGTGTGGCTAAAGAGTATAATGGGTTGTACATTTTGCAAGGGGAGAATCCTAACACAAAAGGAGGAAGGCTTGGGATGGCATATTCCACTGAAACCTCTACTGATTTCTCCTCAATTTGGCTCCGCCATCTTAGATTAGGCCATCCTCCTTTCATTTTATTAAAGAACATGTTCCCTAGTTTGTTTAGAAACCTAGAGCCTAGTGATTTTCAATGTGATGTATGTGTCATGGCGAAGCACCATCGAGTGACTTACCCTATCAGCAATAAATTATCTTCTAAACCATTATTCTTAGTCCATTCGGATGTTTGGAGACCATCTAAAATTTCAAACTGTTTGGGAGCTAGGTGGTTCATCACCTTTATTGATGATTGCACTAGAATGTGTTGGGTGTACCTTTTAAAAGACAAATCTTCCATTGGGTCCACTTTACAACACTTTTGCAAAATGATTCTTACTCAATTTGGCACATCTATTCAACAATTCTGGACTGATAATGCAAAGGATTATTTTAACAATTCCTTGCATCTATTTTTCGAAAAAGAAGGCATTATTCATGAATCATCTTGTGTGGACACCCCCCAACAAAATGGAGTGGCTGAGAGAAGTATGAGACACCTTCTCAATGTCACCTGCACTCTTCTTCACCATCATCAAGTTCCAAAACAGTTTTGGGGGGAGGTTGTGCTAACAACAACTTATGTGATAAATAGAGTGCCATCTAGGGTCCTAAACTATCAAAGTCCTCTCCAGAAATTAGCCTCTTTCTATCCTGATTTTTCCTTGCATTCTCAACTGCCACTTAGAGTCTTCGGGTGTGTGTGTTTTGTTCACATTCCTAAAAACCACCAGGACAAGTTTGATCCAATGGCTCAGGTGTGTCTTCCTAGGCTATTTTCCTACTCAAAAGGGCTACAAATGCTACTGTCCTACCCTAAGAAAGTTCTATGTGTCTAAGGATGTTATATTCCATGAAAATGAGTCATACTTTGCCCCTCTTCAAGCCAGCAGTCAGGGGGAGCCTAATTTCAGCAAAAATCCAGCCTCCGAAACTTCTGTTCCCTTGGTAGAAACCAGCCCTTTGGACCTTCACTGCCCTTCCATCATGAACTAGCTTCTATTCCCAGTGTCTAGCAATGCCCATCAACCAGCCCATGTCATTTCCCATCCATCTCCAATTCGGTACAAGGGTTCTCCATTTGTTTACAAAAGACGACAGCACATCTCTACTCAGTAGCCTATCCAATCATCAGTCTGTTGTCTAGCCCTGGAACCTACATCAAGTGAAGATGATGCTCCAACAGAGTGTAGTCCATGCCCTGAACCTACTGACCTTGATCTCCCTATTGCTCTTCGGAAGGGAATTAGATCCTGTACTCAACATCCCATGTCCAATTATTTATCCTATCATCACCTATCATCTAGCCACCGAGGATTTCTCTCTTCATTGGATGCTATTGTTATCCCAACATCAGTAGAAGAAGCTCTAAAGAACCCTAAGTGGAAAGAAGCTATGCTAGAGGAGATGTGGGCACTTAACAAAAATCATACTTGGGATCTTGTGGCCAAACCCAAAGGTGTTAAGCTGATTGGCTGCCGGTGGATATTTAATGTGAAATTCAAAGCTGATGGTACTCTTGACCTGTATAAGGCAAGGTTGGTTGCCAAGGGCTACACCCAATCCTATGGCATTGATTACCTTGAAACCTTTGCCCCGGTCACAAAGATGACTTCTGTTCGGGTTCTTATTTCATTGGCAGCAATACATGGGTGGCAACTCCAGCAATTTGATGTGAAAAATGCATTCTTGCATGGGGATTTAGAGGAGGAGATATTTATGGAACTACCTCCTGGTTTTTACTAGGAAGGGAGAGGAAGAGTATATAGACTTAAAAAAAAAGGCCCTCTATGGGCTCAAGCAATCTCCACGTGCTTGGTTCAACCGGTTTTCTAAAGTTATGCTATCTATGGGATATCATCAAAGCAGGGGGGATCATACTCTCTTTATCAAGCATCATGGTGATCTGATGATAGCTTTACTTGTATATGTGGATGATATTGTGGTTACTGATAATGATACTGCTGAACAGGTAATCTTAAAGCAAAACTTGGCTAAAGAATTTGAAATTAAAAAACTTGGGGTGTTGAAATATTTCTTGGGCATTGAGGTTGCATACTCAAAAGATGGCATATTCTTGTCACAAAGAAAGTATATTATGGACTTACTTATAGAAATAGGGCTTCTAAGAGGAAAAGGATCTAGCATACTAGTGGATCCAAACCTAAAGTTGCAAGCAAATACCAAAGATGAGGTGATAGATAAAGGAAGGTTTCAACATCTGGTGGGTAGGCTGATTTATCTCTCACATACTAGACCTGATATAGCATTTGCAGTGAGCCTTGTAAGTCAATTTATGCATAATCCCTCCTCGGAACATATGCAAGCAATAAGGAGGATTTTGAATTATCTTAAAGCTACACCAGGTAAGGGAATCTTATTTACCCCAGGGGATGTTTTAAAGATTCAAGGATATGTGGATGCTGACTATGGGGGCTCTCTAGTTGATAAGAGATCCACAACTGGGTATTGTGTGTTCTTAGGGGGTAATCTGGTATCTTGGAGAAGCAAGAAGCAAGGAGTTGTAGCAAGATCAAGTGCAGAAGCTGAGTTTCGAGCTATGGCTCTAGGAGTATGCGAACTTCTATGATTGCAAATAGTACTAGAAGATCTAAAAATTCCAATACAGAGACCCATTGAGTTGCTATGTGATAACCAGTCAACAATTAGTATACCTCATAATCCGGTCCAACATGACCGGATAAAACATATTGAGATTGATTGTTATTTCCTCAAAGAAAAGCTTGATTCAGGTTTCCTCAATATCTCATATGTGCCATCAAGGTGTCAAATGGCTAATATTCTAACAAAAGGATTGCCTACCGCATAGTTTAAAGACCTAGTATCCAAGCTAGGGATGAGTGATATACATTCCCCAGCTTGAGGGGGAGTGTTGGCGATAGCAGATTCCTGAGAGTCTTATCAAATGGAGACTTTTATCTCTATCTTCTCTTAGTATTTATCCATACGTATTATCAGTTTCTTATTTTCTATTTTATTATTTTTTGTAATCTGATCTCTTCCTACAAATTAGGAGAGATATTAGGGAGTAGTATTGAAGTAGGAGTCTTTAGAGTCTAAGAGTATATGTCTATAAGAAAGTTCTTGTATCAGTTTTTTATACGAAGAATTAGATTGATTTCTTCTACATGGACCATGATACTCTTTGTAGGAAAAGCATCTCTTTTTTCAAAACAAGCAGTACCTGATGTTTCTCTTGCCTTTTTGTCTTGCAGGTTTAGCCTCTCAACCCTGTTTTTTGCCCACAGTAAGTGAAATTTAGGCTAGTTGATGATATGCTTGTAATGGCGGTTTGAAGCTGGATTATTAACTTAAGCTAATTCTTTTCTGCAGGAGAGAATACAGTGAGCACCCTGGGCCGTATAGTGTTAATTATATGGCTGTTTGTGGTTCTGATAATCAACTCAAGTTATACTGCAAGTTTGACTTCAATTCTCACAGTTCAGCAGCTATATTCTCCTATTAAAGGTCTTGATACCCTGAAATCAAGCAATGACCGTATTGGATACCAAGTGGGCTCCTTTGCTGAGCATTATTTGACTGAGGAAATTGGTATACCAAAATCTAGACTTGTTGCCCTTGGGTCACCAGAAGCATATGCTGAAGCACTCCAAAATGGCCCTAAAAAGGGGGGTGTTGCTGCTGTGGTTGATGAACGAGCTTATGTAGAGCTTTTCTTGTCAAACCAGTGCAAATTCAGGATTGTTGGTCAAGAGTTCACCAAAAGTGGCTGGGGTTTTGTAAGTATCTCACCCCCCCCCCCCCTTCTTCTGTTTATACTGTTACGATTTTAGCAAGGAAAATCTGATTATATTTCTGATTCACTGCCTCAATATATATACAGTTAGGAGGAGTACTACTCCACTACCCCACTTCCTTAAAATAAGGAAGCACTTAGCTAACCATCTAGATCACTAAGTCCATAACTTAAGCCCACTACTAAGTAAATAAAACTGAAAAAACACATCATCAGCAATTACATAAAACAAATAACAATAATTTACACATGAGATAAATTTATAAAATTTATCTATTATTCTCAACACTCCCTCTCAAGCTGGTGAATGGATGTCTTCCATTCCCAGCTTGCTTGTTAGCCTTTGAAATGCTACTCCCGGAAGGCCTTTAGTGAGAAGGTCTGCAAGTTGACTTCCTATAGGCACAAATGGAGTATAGATTAGACCACTCTCTAGTTTTCTTTTATAAAATGCCTGTCAACTTCCACATGTTTTGTATGATCATGTTGCACCGGATTGTGTGCAATATTGATTGCTGACTTGTTATCATAATATAACTATCATAATATAGCTTCATAGGATCTTTTCATTTGACTTTCAGATCTTCTAAGATTATTTTAATCCATAGTAGCTCACAAATCCCAAGGGCCATTGACCTAAACTCTACCTCTGCACTTGATCTTGACACAACATTCTGCTTCTTACTCCTCCAAGTAACAATATTTCCTCCTAGGAAGGTGCAATATCCAAATGTTGATCTCCTGTTATCTATTGATCTTTGCATAATCAGCAGCTGTGTAGGTTTCAAGAGTTAGTTCTTGTCCTCTTTTGAATAGAATTCCCTTACCTGGTGTGCCTTCCAAATAATGCAAGATTTTATGCACTGCTTTCAGGTGTATCTCCTTAGGATTGTGTATAAATTGACTAACCACTCCCACTGTATATGCTATGTTTGGTCAGGTATGTGATAGATAAATGAGTCTCCCAACTAATTTTTGGTAGAGACCTTTATCTGTTGCAACATCTTTTGAACTGCTACTTGGTCTATGATTAGACTCAGTAGGGGTTTCAGCTAGCCTGCACCCTAGCATACCTATCTCGGCTAGCAAATCAACAATATATTTTTGTTGGGATATGAAAATACCTTACTGTGAGTGAGTTACTTCAATACCCAATAAGTACTTCATCTTACCTAACTCTTTGATTTCAAATTCCTTAGTTAAGCACTACTTTAAACTTTCCATTCCTTCCAAGTCATCTCCTGTCATTATGATATTATCTACATAAACCAACAAAACAAAAGTCTATCTAGCCATAGATTGTCTTATAAATAGGGTATGATCTCCTTGGTTTTGTTTGTATCCCAATTTCAGCATGGCTTTGGTAAATCTCTCAAACCAAGCTCTAGGTGATTGTTTCAACCCATATATCCATTTTTGTTGCTTAACTCATTCTCGGCGGAACCTCCATATAAATTTCCTCCTCTAGATCTCCATGTAGAAATGCATTTTTCACATCAAATTGTTGTAGTTTCCAACCCAAGTGAGCTGCTAGGGATAGTAAATCCTTATGATATACATTTTTGCAACTGAGGTAAAGGTTTCAAGATAATTCACAACATAAGTTTGGGTATAACTCTTAGCAACTAGTCTCGTTTTGTATCTTTCTAAAGACACATCTGAATTGTACTTAACTGTAAAAATCCACCTACATCCCATTGTATTCTTCCCTTTAGGCAACTTTACTAGATCCCATGTCTTATTCTTTTCAAGTGCCTGCATCTCTACCCTCATAGCATCTCTCCAATTCTCATTACTGAATGCCTACTGTTTTTGGTATGGGAATTGAGTTAATGGTAGTGAGAAATGCTTTGTGACTAGGAGACAAATTTTCATAGGACATGAACAGATGCATGGGATGTTTTGTACAGGTTCTAGTTCCTTTACAGGTAGCAATAGGTGGGTCACAGGAGTTAGATAGGTTAGCAATATGTTCAGATTCATTAGGAGGAATGTAGGTAGAAGTAGTTACCTCATTAGTTACTGATTCATGTCCAGGATCAGGTGCTGATTTAGATGCTTGAACATGTGCTGAATGAGCAATTGGTCTCTTCCTCCTTGAGTATACTTGAAGTGGACGAGGTTTAGGTTTTTGAATAGGCACTTCTTCTATCTTCTCTTGATGTTTAGATTGAGTCTCAAATGCAGGTGTTATAGAGATACAACATTAGATTGAGAGTGTTGAATAGAGAAAGGTGATAAGTGCTGAGTTGTATATTGTTGTGAGTGTATATTTCTCTTAGGGCTTATGTCATGGCTTATGTCATAACCCATGCATTTGTACATATACAGGTGTATAACCTATTAGTTAACAGAAATATACAGAATATATTTTTCTCTCTCTAGCTTCACAAGCTTCACATGGTATCAGAGCTTCCATTCAAATCCAAATCCTAGATCTATCCACCTTCGGCAATGTCTCCTGAAGCATTGTTCGTTTCATCGGCCGCGCCATCTCTTGCTTTAGCGCCATAACAGCACACAGATCTGGCCGCAATTACAACCATCTCGTTCACCCAGATTCGGCTACATCCACTCAAATTTGCGTTGTCTCTAGCTGCCATCACCCAAATCCGACCACTGCTATCATCGCTGACGTCATTGCTGCTGCCTATCGACGTCGTCACTGTCGCCTGCCATCGTTGTGGCTTGGTCTTTTGCTGCAAAGTTGTCACTGCCACCAAATCTAATAGATTTGATCGCGTCTGCCTTGCCATCGATCCGACCGCATCAGCCACACCGCCCAGATTTGGCCGCTCCATGTTGTTGTTGTCGCTGCTGCTGCAGCTGCCACTGCCGCTTGCCATCATCGTTGCTTGGTCTTTTGCCACAAAAGTCGTCATCACCGCTAGATCTAACAGATTTGACCGTGACTGCCCAGATTCGGCTGCGTCTCGCTCGGATCCGGCATCCACCGTTCAGATCCGGTCGCGCCTTGCTTAGATCCAACCACCATTGACCAGATTCGGCCGTCAATCTCTAGATTCGGCCTCCACCGTTCAAATCCGGCTGCGCCTTGCTCAAATCCGGCCGCCACCGACCAGATCTGACCATCAGTTTTTAGATCCGACCGCCACCAACCAAATCTGGCCGTCAGTCTCCAGATTCGGTCGCGCCTTGCTTAGATCCAACAGCATCCGACTGTCAGTCTTCAAATCCGGCCATAAGTCTTTAGGTCCAGCCATCTTCTTCCTAGCCGACCCCAAATTCGCTCATGTTCTCTTTCCAACGCAACTCTTAGATCTCGCGTTGCTCCTACATCGTCGTTTGCTGTCGTCACCATCCACCTTCGTCGGTGCTCCAAGCGAGTCTTTGCTACTCCGTTTTTGGCTTATTTTAACCCTCTTTTGTCTCAAATTTTTGCTCTTGTAGGCCTTTGATCTAACATGGCAAATACTAGTAAATCCGCCTCCTTCTCCGGTGTCTTATCTCCCTCTCCGGCCATTGTTATTGAGAAGTTAATGGGTAGTTCTAATTATTTCTCTTTGTCTAAGGCCGTTGAATTGTGGTGTATGGGTCAAGGTTTAAATGATCATCTGACTATCAAGGCTAAGGATGTGACCACAGACAAAATTGAGTGGAAGAAAGCTAATGCTCTGTTGTGCAGTCTCCCGTGGCAATCAGTTGATCCCTCTCCTCACCCAATCTATACCAACTATACCACCTGTTGTGAGTTGTGGAGTCAGGCTAAGGCTCTTTACACAAATGACATCCAATGCCTGTATTTAGTAGTGTTTAATCTGATTAATTTAAGACAACAGGGTTTGACTCTTTCCGATTTCCTTGGTCGGATGGCTTCTATTAAGGTTGAATATAACTCCCTTTTACTTGCTGGTAAAACTGCTGCAGAGGATCTTGCTTAGAGAGATAAGTTCTTCATGGTCTGTACCCTTGCTGCTATTGGTCTTGAGCTTGTTCCTATTTGTAACCAGAACCTTGCCAGTCTTAACGTCCCTACGATGGATGAAGTATATTCTCGTCTTCTTCAGGTTTCCTCTGTTCCTACTATGACTGCCTCTTCCACAAGTGATAATTCAGTCATGGCTTCGCAGATTTAGAGTCGGGGAGCACTAGGAGGAGTTCGTGGTGGTAATCGGGGCAAACGCCCCAAGTGTAACTATTGTCAAAAGTGGGGGCATACTAAGGAACAGTGTTATAAGCTGCATGGTCGCCCTTCTCGTGCTAATGTTGCTTCTGTTTATGAATCTCGATCTAAATCCTTTGATAGACATCCATCAAACTCTTTACATCTCACTGGGACTAACCATGACGAGTATCTAAGGTATAAGACATCCTAGCAATCCTCAGCTGCCTTTATCGCCCACTCCAGTGACTCCACTACCTATCTTACTCGATCATCCTCTTTAGGACGGTGGGTCCTAGACTCAGGTGCTTCTAACCATATATTTGGTAATCCCCATCTTTTCTCTCATTTTACTTATTATGTTTCTTTACCTTCTGTAAATTTGGCCAATGGTTCCAAAGAAGTTGCTAAAGCTATTGGCACTACCAAACCCTTACCTTCTCTACCTTTAGATTTTGTCCTTTATCTTTCTTATTGTCCTTTTAATCTTGTATTTGTTAGTAAACTTACACGTGCCTTAAATTGTTTTATCACCTTCGATGACAATTCTGTTACTATTCGGGATCGTGATACATGACAGATGCTTGGCGTTAGATGTGAGTCGCAGGGTCTCTATCACCTCAACCTTCCTAAATCTCCTGTTGCTTGCTCAGTGAGTGAGTCTCCTACTCTTCTCCACAACCGTTTGGGGCATCCTAGTCTAGCTAAGTTTCAGAAGATGGTTCCTAGTCTGTCTACATTGTTGTCTCTCCATTGTGAGTCTTGTCAACTTGGGAAATAGTCTAAAACTTTTTTTCGAAAGCATGCCAATAATCGGGTTGTGTCCCCATTTGCTTTAGTTCATACTGAAGTCTTGGGTCTTAGTCATGTTGTGTTTGTTTTAGGTTTTCAATATTTTGTCACGTTCATAGACGTTTATTCTTCATGCATGTGGTTATACTTAATGAAAAACCGTTTTGAGTTATTTTCAATTTTTTAATTTTTTTTGTACTGAAGTTAAAACGCAATTTCATACATATGTTCAAGTATTTCGTAGTAACAATGCCCCTAAATATTTTTTTGCCCCCTTTACTACATTTATGTCATCTTAGGGGATCTTACATCATTCGTCTCGTGCTTATACAC